>NW_026294447.1:24889618-25107118 GCF_007827085.1 Peromyscus californicus insignis | reverse complement strand
TGGATAATTTCCCTGTCTCTTTATCATTGCTTTGTTATAGTAGATATTTGCTTATTTTCTTGAAGAGTGACAAAAAAATTAATTTTGAAAATATATGTTACTATCATTTCCTCAAATAAAAATTATGAGAAGATTATGAAACTCTCAGAGAACTTGAATTTGTTCCCTTCCTGTTGCTGTGATAAAACATCATGACAAGACAATGTACAGAAGAGTTTTTTGAGCTGCCTGTTCAGGAGGGGAAGCATGACAACAGAAGCCGGAAGCTGAGGGCTCCTATCTTTTACCCTGAGCACGAAGCCGAGAGAACGAACTGGAGCTGACTCAAGTCTTTAGATTCCCAAAGCCTGCCTCCGGTGACACGCTTCCTCCAACAAGGCCTCACCTTCCAGACACCACCACCAAGTGGGGACGATGTGTTCAAATTACATGAGTCTACTGGGGACATTCTTATTCAAACCACCATAGAACTGAAGAGAGAAATGTGTATGAAGCACTCGTGTGTGTGTGTGTGTGTGTGTGTGTGTGTGTGTGTGTGTGTGTGTACATGTACATGCACATCTGTGAGTGGAGGCCAGAGATTGCCATCAGTTGTCTTCTTCAGTTCCTTCTCCACCTATTTTTTGAAGTAGGATCTGTCGGTCTGTCACTGAACCTCGTCAGTTCAGCCAAATTGGCTAGCCACTGAGTTTTGGGGATCTACTTATCTGCTTCTCTCTGTCCTACCATAGATGCAAGCCACAGTGCGTGGGTTTTCCTTGGATACCTAGGATCCAAATTTAGGTCCTCATGCTTCCACAGCAGGCACTTTACCTCCTGGGCCATCTTCCCAGCCCCATGAAGTAGAGTCTTCCAGTTATGTTTTGAGTCAGGGTCTTACTCTGTATCTCTGGCCAAACTGGAACTTGCTATGTAGCCCAGGCTGACCTGGTCGTCATAGAGATCTGCCTGCCTCTGCCTCTTGAGTGCTGGGTTTACAGGTGTGTACCACCACCCTATCGTGAAATAGACTCGAGATGTGTAGAACCTTCTTGAATGGGCCAGTTGGACTTAGTTTGTAACCCTTTCATTATAACCAGCAGCTGTGGTACTGAAGGGAAATACATAGCTGTTTGTTTTAGGATCAGTCTCTCAAGATGTCACAGGAGGGTGACTGACAAGTGGGAATTGGGGAAAACTAATTTACATTTAAACAATAAGGTAACCTATTCATCTCTAGATTTGAAACATGTGTGTTCTGTTTGATGAAAACACTGTTTCACATACTTACACTTTTTATAATTATTCAAATACAAAAGTTCTTTTACCCGAGAAACAAACACTGTACTGTTAATGTGGATCCCGAGCCAGATTAGCAGGGTTTGAACCCTGATTCTCCTTTTGACTAGTAGTGCAGCCTTTGTCACATTGCCTCGCCATTCTGCATTTAGGTTTCCTCATTTACAGATACTCTCTTTTCCGTTTGAACCTCCGTGGTGCAGAGTGCTAAGAGTAAAAGAGTCAGAGCACAAGGGAAGTGTTCTGTAATGGGCCTTGGTTGCTGGTGTAGGCTTCATTTGAATTGTTTAAACTGCCTTATAGGTTAATTGAGATGTAATTACTTATACAATGAATTTTGATGATAGGTTTTTTGTCACTTGCTGGGTCTTTCTTTTCGTCTCTTTTTTTTCTCACCCTCCCTCCCTTCCTTTTGTAGCCTCATGCGAGCTTGGAACTACCTATATAGCCCATCCTAGGCTAGCATCAAATCATAGTCCCCCAACTCAGCCTCTGAAATGCTGAGATTGTAGGTCAGTCATGATTTATTGAATCTTGTAACATGACACCATCACACATTCAGCCTTTGAAGTTTTCTTTAATCCCTTTAATGCATTCATCCTTGCAACCCTCTCTAAGCAATAATTAATGTGATTTTCATCATATTTCTTATATATTGAATCATACATACTCATTTTTATTCTGGTGTTCTTAGCATAATTATTTGGGGGAATCATCTTGTATGGATCAATATTTTGTTTTAAATTTTTAAAAAATTTATTCTTTGAAAATTTTCATACATGTGTGCATTATATTTTGCTCATAACCACCCCTTCCCGCTCTCCTCAGGACCCCCTTACCTGTCTCCCTCCTGATTCTTCTTTTTTCCCCCCCTTTCTTTTTTGTCATCATCTTCCTGAGTCCAGTTAGTGTTGACCATATGTGCATGGGTGTGGGGCCGTCTGCTGTGGCAACCTACTAGAAGCCACATTCCCAAAGAAAACTGACACTCCCTTCCTCAGCAGTCATCAGCTGCCTGTAGCTCCTCTGGGAGAACTGGTCCTTGACAGCCTGTCTGTCACCCATGCTGGAATTTTGACTGGCTTGGTCTTGTCCAGGCAGCCACAGCTACTGTGAGTTGATTTGTGCAACAGCACATTTGCACGGAAGACAGCATTTCACAGCTTTCATTGTGGAATGTTAGTTGAAGATGTGTTACATTTGTTTATGCTGTGGAATATTTGGTTAATGATGCAAAGATGTGCTGCATTCTTTTATGTTGCATTTGTTTAACTCTGTGAAGCTGTGTTACTGTGCCTGCCTAACACACCTGATGGTCTAATAAAGAGCTGAATGATCAATAGCTAGGAAGGAGAAAAGATGGGCAGCACCGGCATGCAGAGAGAATAAACAGGAGGAGAAATCTAGGCTCGAGAGAAGAAGCGAGGCATGAGAAAAGGAGGAGAGGAGGACACCAGGGGCCAGCCACACAACCACACAGCCAGCCATGGAGTAAGAAGGAAAGATGTATAGATAAAGAAGGGTAAAAAGCCCAGAGACAAAATGTAGTTAAAAATAAACATGATCATTTAAGTTAGAAAATCTGGCTAGAAACAAGTTGAGCTAAGGCCAGTTATTCATAAGTTAGACTAAGTATCTCCATGTATTTATTTGGAAGCTGGGTGGGTGGCAGACCCCCAAAGAGAGGAAAAAAACAACTAAAAAAAGAAACTACACACTTTCCTTCCTCATCCTCTGACTTTTACATTCTTCCCATCTCCTTTTCTATGATGGTCTGTAAGCCCCAGATGGGATATATTTTGATCTGTCTGTGGTTGAGCATTCACAGTCACTTCTTATCACTTCTTTGACCATTTCTATAAAGGAGCTTCTGTATTAACCATTACTCACTTCAAGGAAAAGTCTTTCTGACCATGATTCAGAGGAGAACAAATCTATGGATGTAAGCATTAATATTTAGAAGACAGGTTGACTACATGACTATTTAGCAAAACATCACCAACAGTTTCCTCTCTAGGGCCTATGATCTTTCCAGCCAAGGGATTTTGACCAGGCTTACAGTACTAGACATGAAATCCCTCCTGTGAAGCAGGCCTCTAATCCAATCAGAAAGTAGTTGTTTACCCCATATCATCATGCCCATTATTACATCAGTGGACATAACTTGCCTGGCAGCTCAATATTGTAATGTTCAGGGTCCAGTCCTAGATAAGACCATTGGTGTCTTTTTTTCCCCCAGCAGCCTTCATGGTACCTTCCAGAAATATGTTAGCTAGACAACAGGAGAAAGTTTTCTGGCCAGTTTGAGACTGATCTCTCTATGACCTGTAACCAAAGTGGGTGGTGTCTTCAGCAATAGGGTCTAACCATTTTCCTTTTCTCTTTCTTTTCTTCCTTCCTTCCTTCCTTCCTCCCTTCCTTCCTTCCTTCCTTCCTTCCTTCCTTCCTTCCTTCCTTTTCTTTCGTTCGTTCGTTCTTTCTTTTTTTTTTTCCGAGACAGGGTTTCTCTGTGTAGTTTTGGTGCCTGTCCTGGAACTTGCTCTGTAAACCAGACTGGCCTCAAACTCACAGAGATCCGCCTGGCTCTGCCTCCTGAGTGCTGGGATTAAAGGCATGCTCCACCACCGCCCGGCCCCATTTTCATTTTCTTGTTGAGTAGATCTTATTGTACAGGTATACCACAGTTACTCGGCAATGTTGGTGGGCATTTGGGTATTGAACTCAGATCAGTGGGCTTGTGTGGAAAGACTTTCATCCAGAATCATTTCTCCTGCCCTCCTTTCTTTGGAAGAAGAGATACTTTTTAATTTGATGAAGTCCAAGAAATCAAGTTTTTTGTTTTTTGTTTTTTTTTTTCTTTTATGAATCAGACTTTTGATGCTGCTTTCAAGGAGAAAAAAGATCTTACTGGGAGTAATGGCACTCTCCTTTAATCCTAACAGTGGGAATAGCAACAGGTAGATCTCTTAAGAATTGGATGCTAGCCTGGTCTACATAGTGAGTTCCTGGCCAATCAAGACTGTATAACAAGTCTCAGTCTCTCTCTCTCTTGACCAGTCAGAGCAACACATTTTCACAGCATACAGAATAGCCCACAGTTCTCTCTCTCCCTCCCTCCTTTCTCTCTCTGTCTCTCTGTCTCTCTGTCTGTCTGTCTGTCTGTCTCTCTCTCTCTCTCACTCTCTCTCTCTCTCTCTCTCTCTCTCTCTCTCTCTCTCTCTCTCACACACACACACACACACACACACACACACACACACACACACACACACACACACATATCCCCTAGAGAATAAAAGAAGAAAAAATCTTTTCTACTTCAGTGTCATGAAGATATTCTCCTGTTTGAGTCTTAGAATTTAATGATGTTTTGAGCTCTCTGGGACTTCTTGAGTGACTTTGTATGTATCTATAGTGTAACTCTTGATGCTTTATTAAGGTGGTATCTGCCAGGCTTTTCAAATGTGGTAATACTATGAATACTATTTTTCTTTTTATATTCAGTCAATATTTGGGGGAAACCCATTATAATTATGTAACCTCCCCTTCAAAATTTTACTCAGAGTTTTAGTATCTATTGAAGACTTCTGGCTGAATTTTCCCCCACCTTAGACAGGGTTTCTCTGTGTAATAGCCCTGGCTGTCCCAGAACTAGCTCTGTAGATCAGGCTGGCCTTGAACTCACAGAGATCCACCTGCCTCTACCTCTCGAGTGCTAGAATGAAAGGCTGTGCACCACCACTGCCCAGCCATCTGGCTGGATTTTTACTGTGATGGTTGCCAACTAATAATTGTTTTAAGATGGCTTTATCGAGCTGTCATGTACATGCAGTTTAGTTGTCACATAGAATGTGCAGTTTAGTAGATGTTTTTAAGGACTCTGCTGCTGTCATTACATATAATTTTGAAATATTTTAATTTCCTCTCATAAAAATCCCAAGCCTATTAAGAGTCCTTTTACTCCAGTATTACTCCATCTCCTGCCCTAGGGAAACACTAATCTATATTTGCTTATCTTAACATTTCATATAAATGAATTCATTTAGTGAAGTCAAAATGGACTCACACAGTGTATTCTTTTTTGACTGGCTTCTTTTACTTAGGAAATGCTTTACAAATTCATTCATATTTTAGCAATCAGTTTTCTTTTTATTAATTAACTGTGTATATGCCAAAGTGTATCCCTTGGGACATTTGAATTTTTCCTCCTCTTAGCCAACATTGAAAAATAATCCTGTAATGGCACCTACATTCATGTAGGTGAGGAATTATCTACAAAGGCTTTCTCCCTTCCCTATTTATTTACTCATAATTAAATATCTCAACATAGGTTGATGGATTCTTGCGACTTCAAGATGATTTGTATGCATTTTATGTTGTCTCTAATAAAGTTCTTTTAACAACTTGTTACCTTTTTATTTATTTCATTGGAGGGAGGCCAGAGGTGTCCATGATGCAGAGGTGGAGGTCAGAGAACAGCTTGTGGAGTTGACTCTTGGCTTCTATCATGTGTGTCCCGGAGGATTGAACTTAGGTGGTCAGGCGTGGTGGAAGTACCTTTCCTCATTGAGCCATCTTGCTGTTCTCAATGTAATTCTTTTTGTTGTTGTTGATTGTTTTTTCTGTTTTTAATTTTTTTTTTTTTTTTTTTGGTTTTTCGAGGCAGGGTTTCTCTGTGTAGCCTTGTAGCTTTGTGCCTTTCCTGGAACTCACTTTGGATCCGCCTGCCTCTGCTTCCCGAGTGCTGGGATCAAAGGCGTGCACCACCGCCACCACCACCTGGCTCTGTTTTTAAATTTGTTTGTTTTGAATCAGAGTCTTTCAGCGTAGTCCTAGCTGTCTTGGAACTCATGTGTAGACCAGGCTGACCTTGAATTCCCAGTGTTTCACCTGCCTCTGCCTTTTGAGTGCTGGGATTAAAAGTGTACCACCACAACCTGCTCCAGTATAATTCTTTGCTGTTCTAGTTTTATTTTGTACTTTTCCTTGGCCCACTCTGGAGACTGGTGCTTAGAATCTAATAGCTAGGTACTTGGATGCTCATTACTATCAATACTGAGTGTTTCTATTTCTGGATCCTCTTAAAGACTAAAGTTAAAGAATAAATATGTATACACACATCTGTCCCCCTTGCTCCATCCTTTCCTTTGTGACAAACTTGTCTTATATTCTCAATATATTATTTAGCTAGCCTTGTCAAAAGTGACCATATTTACACAAATCACCATTTCCATGCTCTGCAGACATTCTCCTTAACTTGCCTGGGTTCCAATAACTCTCCTTGAGCCTTTGCAAACTCCTTTCTTAGGTATCTTTCTCATTTTGCTGGACATCTACAATGGAGTATTATTACTCTGTGTCCCTCTGTTCCTCTACTCCATACTGCATGAATAGTCTCTGTACACATCTTGAGCTCCAAGTCTCCACTGAGCTGTTGCATTTCATGTGTACCCTGCTTCCTGTTCTTGGACTTTGATGTCTACACTTGCCTACTACCACTGTAAATTCACACATACACACTCCTGGCCACATATGCCTATGCCTCTGATCACAGTTATTCAGGAAGGAATAGTAATGAAAGAACAGTAGTATATTGGTCATTAATACAGCCAAACGAGTCATTTTCACAATATTGCAATACACAATTTAGTGTAAGTTTTTTAAAAATATATATTTTTATATAGACCAATTTTGAAGAATAGATTATAATTAAAGCACATTATATGTATATGTATGGAAATTATATAGTGAAACCACTTTGTACATTATATATGTTAATAAAAATGAAGAATGGGACTTTTGCTGTATATTATGATCTTCATAGTCTAAAGGTTCAGTATATTATAACCTCTATAAGTTTGTTAATAACAGCTAAACTATATTTAAGAGATTCTGTCTCGTGGGATGATTCTAACAATATTGTTTATTTTTAGGTAAAAAGTTTAGAATGGAAGAACAAAGAAAACCAAGAAAGAGGATTTTCATTTTTGTTTTCACATTTTAAGAAGTTTTACTTGCCTTATATTTTCCCAAACATCTGCAAGGAGAATAGTTTATATCATCCTGTACTTGGTAGGTATAATTTAGAATTTTATAAAAGAATGCACATAAGAATGAAATGTCAGTGTAAAGTTGGCATTTGTTATTTACGGAAAAATGACCAACCACATTTACTATTTATATTGATGCTATACACAGATTCATAACGAAAGTGCATTTATAGTAACAAATTTTTACTAGAATGAAAAAGTTTCATGAAAAGCTTACTCTCTGGATCTCATCCATTAGAGTTAGCAGTAGATTAAATTAAATTCTAATATTTCTATGATCATTAGGGTGTGTGTGTACTTTTTTCTTTTCTTTTTTTTAATTATGAGACAAAGAGTTGGTAAGCAGCCTAGGTTGGCCTACAACTTGGTACATAGCCCAATAACAGACCCAGATTGGTCCCAGACTTTATGATCCTTCCTTTCTCAGCCTTCTGAGTGCTGGGATTACAGGTATGTATCATCATGCCTGATTTTAAACTATATATTATGAATTTTCCCCCCAAGATTTCTCAAGGTTTCCACTAACAATCAAATTGTATAGTTAAATTGTTGTATCTTTTTGTCATTTTTGGTCCAGTTTTTTTTTTTTTTTTTTAAGATTTATTTATTTATTAGGTATACAGTGTTCTGTCTGCATGTATACCTGCAGGTCAGAAGAGGGCACCAGATCTCATTATGGATGGTTGTGAGCCACCATGTGGTTGCTGGGAATTGAACTCATGACCTCTGGAAGAACAGCCAGTGCTCTTAACCTCTGAGCCATCTCTCCAGCCCCTTGGTCCAGTTTTTAGTGGTTTTGTCAAGTGACCTATTGGAGCCCTGCAGTAGAGCCTTGTGTACAGGTCTGGATTAGAGGCAGACCTGGGCAATCCATATGTGAAAGGAAGAGATAAATCTCTATGTAGAAAATTTATTTTAAAGAAGGATGTTCCTCGTGGCAAATTGAGGCAACTAGCAGGCTCAGGTGTTGCCATCATGGCCATCTCATTGAATATTTTTTTCTTTGTTTTCAAGATATGGTTTCTATGTGCAACAGCTTTGGCTGTCCTAGAACTCACTCTGTAGACCAGGCTGGCCTTGAACTCAGAGATCTGTCTCCCTCTGCTTCCTGAGTGCTTGGATTGATGGTATTTTGGAAAAGATATGCTTTTGTAATTAACCTAATATATGGTTCATTCTTCTAGGTTCTTAACTAGCATCTAACAGTATAAAAGATATTTTTTTTAAACTAACACTTCTAAAACTAGTATAGTGTCAAAATATCTCCGTAAGAGTTTAAAAATGTCGGCTTAGCTAAGAGTAATTGCTTTTTTCATTTCATGTTTTATTTTTCAATTTTCACATAGATATCCCACAGATCAGACCAAAGCCTCATTACGTGATGATAAAGAAGGATGCTGAAACCAATGAAGCAATATACTGTACAAAAGAGCCTTTCATCCAAGCACGGGTTATTGTCATTCGTTGGCTGGTTTCTTTCTGGCTGGAGCCAAAACCACATTCAGGACCTAATATTCCTGGGATGGAAGGTGAAGTCTTGCCAAAGAATATTCAGGTAATATACAAATGAAGCAAGCCTGTTAAAGTTAGAAATGGCTTCCTGAGTTCATCTGCCTTAGGTATACAGCATGTTTAGAATGGATGCTTGTGATGTTTTATTTGAATAAATCTGTCTCATAACTCAAGCTTTAACCATTATTGTAGAAGTAGTATTATCAGGGCTGTGGTGGCACACACCTTTAATGGTATATATATATATATATATTTTTTTTTGGTTTTTCGAGACAGGGTTTCTCTGTGTAGCTTTGCGCCTTTCCTGGAACTCGCTTTGGAGACCAGGCTGGCCTCGAACTCACAGAGATCCGCCTGGCTCTGCCTCTCGAGTGCTGGGATTAAAGGCGTGCGCCACCACCGCCCGGCGGCACACACCTTTAATTCCACCCAGCACTCTGGAGGCAGAGGCAGGCAGATCTCTGAGTTGGAGGCCAGCCTGGTCTATAGAGTAAGTTCCGGGACAGCCAGAGCTACCCAGAGAAACCCTGTCAGGGTGGGGGGCAGAAAAAGAAAAAGTAGTATTAATTTTCCTAATAAAAAGTAAAGCTTGTATAGTAAATACCTAAAAATTTTAAAAAGAAAGCTTGAGGGATATAGAAGATAATTTTAACCATGTATTAGTCTTAGGTTCCAGTTTATCTCAGTAGTTTAATAGAATAATAGTCTCCTTTATTCCTAGAGAATAGGTTTGGAGATCCCATGGATATTACTGAATTTGCAGATAGTACTGGCCCTTTTTTTTTTTGGTTTTTCGAGACAGGGTTTCTCTGTGTAGCTTTGCGCCTTTCCTGGAACTCACTTGGTAGTCCAGGCTGGCCTCGAACTCACAGAGATCCGCCTGGCTCTGCCTCCCGAGTGCTGGGATTAAAGGCATGCGCCACCACCGCCCGGCAGTACTGGCCCTTTTTATGATGTTTTTCCCTCTTCAGTGTATGATAAAGTTTAATTTAACGCCAGGCAGTGGTGACACACGCCTTTAATCCCAGCACTCAGGAGGCAGAGGCAGGAGGATCTCTATGAGTTCGAGGCCAACCTGGTCTACAGGGTGAGATCCAGGACAGGCACCAAAACTACACAGAGAAACCCTATCTTGAAAAAACCAAAAAAAGAAAAAAGAAAAAAAAAGTTTAACTCTGGTTCTCATACTTGTATAATGATTAGTTTACATATGGATTTATCTTCGAGCATCATCCTTTTTCTTTTCTTTCTTTCTTTCTTTCTTTCTTTCTTTCTTTCTTTCTTTCTTTCTTTCTTTCTTTCTTTCTCTCTCTCTCTCTCTCTCTCTCTCTCTCTCTCTCTCTTTCTTTCTTTCTTTCTTTCTTTCTTTTTTTGGTTTTTCAGGACAGGGTTTCTCTGTGTAGCTTTGGAGCTTGCCCTGGATCTCGCTCTGTAGACCTGGTCTCGAACTCACAGAGATCCGCCTGCCTCTGCCTCCCAAGTGCTGGCATTAAAGGCGTGCGCCACCACTGCCCAGCTTTCCTTTTTATTTTCTAAACATTCACAGAATACAGATATGAAATCTGGCCCAAACTTTGCATTATTAACACTGAGTCTAAAAATATAATAGGAAGTTACATAGCTATACAGTGGAGAAGCTAGGATTTTAAATTATGTTGTTTTTGTTTTGTTAATACTTTGCTTTCCTGTGTGTGTGTGTGTGTGTGTGTGTGTGTGTGTGTGTGTGTCTGTCTGTCTGTCTGTCTTTTACTGAGTAATGCCATTTATTTGAATCTAATGTTGGCACAGACTTAACTATCAAATCTATTTCTTTTCTATTAATTAAAAAAATTTGCCGGGCGGTGGTGGCGCACGCCTTTAATCCCAGCACTCGGGAGGCAGAGGCAGGCGGATCTCTGTGAGTTCGAGGCCAGCCTGGGCTACCAAGTGAGTTCCAGGAAAGGCGCAAAGCTACTCAGAGAAACCCTGTCTCGAAAAACCAAAAAAAAAAAAAAAAAAATTTATTGAAAATATAATACGTTTTCATCCTGTTTTTCCTCTTTCCTGTTTCCTCCAGATTCTTCCCACCTCCCTGTCCACCCAACTATATGTTCTTTCTCTCTCTCTCTTTAAAACAAGCGATCCCAAAACAACAAAAACAAGAAACACACACACCTACAAAAATGAAAATAAAAAATAAGCAGAAGACCAATAAGATTAAAAAAAAACCCAAACAAAGCAAAACGAGACAAAAAATCTACCAAAATGCTATTGAGTTTGTTTTGTACTGGCCAATTCCTCCTGGCCATGGAGCCTTCCCTGAGGTGTGGCTAATTCACCCAGTGAGATTCCATTGGAGAAAACTGATTTATTTTCCTTTACCAGTCAGTGTCAGCTGCACATAGCTTCTTAGTGGGATCCCATGTCCACTTCCACCTCCCAGTGCTGGGATCCCATCTGGCTTGAATCTGTGCAGGTATTATACATGCTTTCATAGTCTCTGTGAGTTCATAGGTGCATCAGTCCTGTTCTATATGAAGACAAGGTTTCTTTGCTGTCATCTGTCCCCTTTGGGACAGTCTTTCTGCCTCTTCTTTCAAATAGATCCCTGAGCCAAAATGGGGAGGGTTTGATGAAGAAATCCTGTTTAGAATGTAGTGCTCCAAAGTCTCTCATTCTCTGCACATTATTCAGTTGTGGGTCTCAGTGTTAGTTCCCATTTACTGCAAGAAGAGGCATCCTTGATGAGAGCTGAGTGAGACCCTGACCTGTGGGTAGAGCAGTATGTCAGTGTCCTTGGAAACCATTTTATTGCTCCGTTCCTATAGCAGAATCATAGTATTAGGTTTCCCCCTAGAAGTATGAACTCTCTAGTCTCAGGTTCTTGGCCACTTGAGCATATGGTACCAGAAATGGGTACCATCTCATGAAGTGGGCCTTAAATCCAATCAGAAAATGATTGGTTGCTCCCATGACATTGTTGCATCAGTTTATCTTGCAGTCAGGTCTCTGTTGTAGGCAATAGGGATTATAGCTGGTTGATACTGATGATTACAGTAGGGTTGAAGCTTCTAGTTAGGGACCAGCTTGATTTCTCCATGTTCAATGGCATAAGTGACTTCAGCAATAGGGTCTTACCATCAGGTTGTGGAGAATAACCAATAGCCTTGGCAATAGCCTTGATGTTTGAATGTTTCCACTGGGTCCCTTTGGCCAATGACTAAACAAGATGCAATCCATTCTTGGATTTTTTACTTGGTGGAGGTTTTACTTGGTGGCATAAGATGTCTAGTTGGGGCATTGTTCCCCTTATTTGGTCACTCCATTTAAATTCTTCATATATGTATAAATTGTAGGAAGCTTCTGCAGTAGTAGGTTTCTATATAGTTTTTCAAATGGCCTTTAGTGTTAGTTATTCCTCTCCATATTCCCTGCTTTACCCTTCTCTTTCATTCCTCTCTCTTTATAATCTTCCTATAGATGGATTTCTAAACAGTTTTATTAAATAAGAAACACAGAGCCAAATACAAAGGTGCAAGCCGTAGAGACCAGAGCAATAGCCGCCAACTAACCTTAGCTTACCACCTCGCCGTAGCTTCCCAAGAGAGCTTCTTCCTGTCTAACCTGTGCCTTTATTGCCTTCCTGTTCTGCCTTCTCATTGGCTCTAAGCCCAGCCACATGACTTTCTCGTCACTGCCTGTCTACACAGACCTCCAGGTCTCTATGGTTGGTACTGGGATTAAAGACGTGTCACCACGCTTGGCTGCGTCCTTGAACACACAGAGACTCTGCCTGTCATATGATTGGATTAAGGGCATGTGCCACCACTGCCTGACTTCTGTTTATGGCTCACTATGACTTCTGATCTCCAGGAAAACTTTTATTTATTAACATACAAATAAAATATCACATTTCAGCACAAATAAAATATCACCACACCTTCCTATTCTAGTTTTTCCTTTGTCTCTCCATACTACTAGATTCTATTTCCCCTTCCTTGGGAGATCCTCTCCTACTCCCAGTCCCTCCTGTATTAAGTACTTAGTTTCTCCGGAGATTGTAGCACACACATCAAAGATTTGAAAGCTAACATCCACATGTAAGAGAAAACATACAATATATGTCTTTTTGGGTTTGAGCTACCTTACTCAGGATGATTTTTTTTTCGTTCCATCCATTTACCTGTGACTTTCATTTTTTGTAACAGCTCAATACATTCCATTGTGTAAATGTACCACATTTTCATTGTCCATTAGCTGATTGACATCTAGGCTGTTTCTAATTTCTGCCTATTATATATAGAGTAACAATGGACATGGATGAGCAAGTACCTCTGTAGTAGGATATAGAACCCTTTGTACCCATAGGATTTATGCCCAAGAGTGGTATAGGTGGCTCTTGAGATACACACACACACACACACACACACACACACACACACACACACACACACACATATATGATTCTCAGCTTTCCGAGGAACCACCACACTGGTTCCCATAGTGGCTATACCAGTTTGCACTCCCACTAGGGAAGATAAATGTTCCTTTTCCCCACATCCACATCAGCATGCAATGTTGTTTGTTTATCGATGTTGGCCATTCTTACTGGTATAAGGTGAGATCTCAAAGTAGTTTTAGTTTACATTTCCCTGATGGTTAAGGGTGTGGACCATTTCTTTAAGTGTTTCTCAGCCATTCGTGTTTCATCTTTTGAGAACTCTCTCCTTAGTTCCGTATCTCATTTTTTCTTATATATATTTAGATACTAACCCTCTATCATATGTTTTCCCATTCTGTAGGCTGCCACTTTGCTGAAATGATAGTGTGTTTTGCTGTATACAGCTTTTCAGCTTCCTGAGGTCTCATTGTTGATCTTAGTGCTGTCAGGGTCTTGTTCAGAAAGTAATTTCCTGTGCCAATGAGCTTGAACCTATTCTGCAATTTCTCTTCTATCATATTCAGGGTATCTGGGCTTATGTTGATGTCCTTGATCCATCTGGAGTTGAGTTTTGTGCAGGTTGATAAATATGGTTCTATTTGAATTCTGCTGTATTCAGCCATCCAGTTTGACGAGAACCATTTGTTGAAGTTGCTGTCTTTTCTTTAATGTCTATTTTTTACTTCTTTGTCAAAAACCAAGTATCTGTAGGTGTATGGACTTATATCTGGGTCTTCAATTCAATTCCATTGACCAGTGTGTGTGTGTGTGTGTGTGTGTGTGTGTGTGTGTGTGTGTGTGTGTGTGTGTGTGTGTTTAAATCCAATACCATGCAGTTTTATTACTGTAGCTCTGTAGTACAACTTGAAATTTGGGGTAACGAACTTCTACCAGTTCATTTTCATAATTGTTTTGTTGCCCTGAATTTTTTTGTCATTCCATATCAACTTTTACTTTCTGTGAAGAATTGTGTTGAATTTTGATGGAGATTGCATTGAATTTGTAGATACTTTTGATAGGATGGCCATTTTCACAATATTAATCCTATGGGTCCATGAGCATGGGATTAATATCTTCCTATCTTCTGATGTCTTCAGTGTCTTAACGTTTTTCTTATAGAAGTCTTTCACTTGTTTATTTAGAGTTATTCCAATATATATATATATATATATTTTGAGACTATTGTAAAAAGGTCCTGTTTCTCTGTTTTCATTTATATGTCAGAAGACTACTGATTTTTGTGTGTTAATTTGTATCCTGCTGCTTTGCTGAGTATGTAGCAGCTATAGAAGTTTCCTGGTGGTGTTCTTGGGATCTTTTATGTATAAAAATCATGTCATCCACAAATAAAAATACTTGAACTTCTCCCTTTTCTATTGTATCCTATTGATCTCCTTCAGTTGTCTTATTGCTCTTGCTAGAACTTTAAGTACTGTGTGACTAGGTATAGAGAGTTGACACATCCTGTCTGGTTCCTGATGTTAGTAGAAATACTTTGGGATTGTCCCCATTTAGGTTGATGTTGGCTGTGAGCTTACTGTAAATTGCCTTTATTATGTTGAGGTATATCCCTTGTATCCCTTAGTCTCTCCAGGATCTTTATCATGAAGTAATATTGGATTTTGTCAAAGGCCTTTTCTAATGGGATGATCACATGGTTTTGTCTTTTAGTCTGTTTTTGTGTTGAATTATGTTCATTTATTTATATATGTGGAATCATCCCTGCATCTCTGGTAAGAAGCCAGTTTGATCAGGTTAGGCTTGGGCTTCAGGCTTGATGAATATTCTGTTATTATAGTGAACAGCATCTTCTCACAATTCCTCAGATTTTCTTTTAGTCTTATTTCTTTGTTTCCTGTCATGAGTCATGTCTCCTCTTCCTCTTCTGCTTCAGAAAGTTTTCAGTGTTTAGCATTGTGAACTAAATAGCCTGATGCTGTTGACTTGTCAGTTTTTTACTCATTCTTAAAGACCGGGGCTTCCTTTGTTTGTGACTGTGTGTTGAAAGTCTTTTCATGTGGGTTTAATTGATGACTTAATTGAATTACTTCAGTTTAATTACAGGTAAGTAGATGGTTTGTTACTACACATTGGTGTTTTTCTATATCACTTAGGTGTTATCTGCATTTCTACTTAATTCTTCAGAATGGATTCTAAGTGTAATTGATTATCTGGCTTTTAAACAGTGTTGGATGTGGCCTTGGGGTGTGCCAATACTTACTGAAAGTAAAACATTAAGTTGAATGATAATGATGTTCTTTCACTTCTGTTTTCATTTTAGAGAGCAGCTGCTAGTTTGGTATCCAGAGAAGAAAACAAAAATGATAATGTTGATAAAGCAGACAAAACAACAGAACCCGAGCAGTCTCATTCTAATACAAGCACCCTCACGGAGCGAGAACCCAGCTCTTCTAGTCTCTGTAGCATCGACGAAGAGCATCTCACAGACATTGAGATTGTCCGCAGAGTGTTTTCATCTAAAAGAAGCAATGTAAACTTTGTCACAGAGATATTTCGTCAGGTAAAATACCCTTGAACATTTTTAGATTGTAATGAAAATGTATGTCATTATTACTGAATATATTGATTTTTAGCTATTTAAAATGGATTCTATGAAGATTTTTAAAGTTAATTTTAATTTTCTTAAACTTATATGAAAAGCATTTTCCATTTATCCTCCTATTTCCCTGTTGTTGTCTTCTTCTCGTAATGAAACACAGAGGTTCATGCATCTAAACACATGCTCTGCTGGAGTTGTACCCCCATCCTTCCTCTTTTTCCTCTCCTTCATATTCCCTGAGTTATCAAAATAGTTTATAATTATTCACTGTGTGTCTTGGGGTTTCTGTTGCTGTGATAAAACACTGTGACACCAAAGGTAACCTGGTGAGGAAAGGGTTTATTTACAACTTATTGTCCAGCAACCAGAGAAGTCAGGGCTGAAACTCAAAACAGGAACTTGCAGTAGCTGATACAGAGGCCATGGAATATTGCTACTTACTGGCTTGTGCTCATCCTGCTTTGTTATAGCACCCAGAACCACCGATCCGGGGTGGCCCTGTCAACTTGAGCTGTGTCTTCCCTCATCAATTGTTAACCAAGAAAATGCAGCACAGGCTTGTTCACAGGCCAGTTTGGTACAGGGGTTTTCTCAATTGAGGTCCCTCCTTTCCAGGTGACTTTGACTTGTGTGAAAGCACCATAAACTGATTGTGCCAGTTTATGGTGAATCAGCACAGTGTGGTAGTTAGTTTAATTGTCAGCCTGATACAGCCTGGAATCATCTGGGAAGAGAATCTGAGGAATGGTCTAGACCAGGTTGCCCTGGAGGATTGTTTGGATGATAATTTATACAGGAACAGCCAGCCCAGGTGGACAACATGATTCTTTGGGCTAGTGTACTGAACCATGCAAGAGTAAGGAAAGAGAGCTCAGAACTGGAAGTGTGCATGTTTCTTTCCTCTCTGCTCCTGACTGCTCAAGCTTCTGCTGCCATGACTTCCTTAACAGTGATGGACTCTACCTGGAATTGTAAGCTAAATAACCCTCCTTTTCACATGCGGACATAGACGTTTCAGTCACAGTCCCCGTTACTCTCTTTTGTCCCCTCCCACTTCTGCTGTCCTCCGTCCTCTTCTCAGCTAACTCTCCTCCTTCCCATGTCGAGTTTCATTAGGGTTCTTGGTTTACTGGAGGGTGGGGACCTTACCAGTGGTTACACCACTAGAGAAAATGTTCCCCCTTCCTATTGTTATACCCTTTATAGTGTTTAAAGCTTCAGAGCGAGGTGGGACCCATGAACCCTTCCCTGCTCCATGACAGGATGTTGAGCAGCCCAATCTTACGCAGATCTTGTGTAGGTAATCACAGCTGCTGAGAGTTAAGGAGTGTAACAACTGTGGCATGCTTGGAAGTCAGTGTTCCACACCTCTCTACCTCCCGCTTCCAGCTCTTCCATTCTTTTTGCCCTCTTCCTGTATGTTCTCCAAGGGAGTGTTTTACCTGGGCATTCAATAGTCATTTATTCCCAGTCCTTTGACTAGTTATGAATCTTCACAGTCATTGCTGACCTCTGCACAAAGAAGCATTTCTGATGACTCTTAACAGTAGCAGTAATTTATGGGTATAAACATAGTTATTAAAGCACGATTTCAGGACCAAATGTGGTAGTTCATGACTTTAATCCAGAGCTCGGGAAGTAGAGACTAGCCGGGCAAACAAAGGCAGGTGGATCTCTCTGGCTTTGAGGCCAGCCTGGTCTAATGGGATCCTGTCTCAAAAAAAGAGGGCGGGGATAGTTTGGTAGACATATCTTATCATTTACTACAGTGACAGCAATAGCTTCCCCTCAAGAGCTCTGCTTCCCCTAACCTAGGCATCTGAACAGTTTACCATGCCGGATGTGAATTTCCTCTTGGGGAGCAGGCGTCAGACCCAGGTAGAAAGCAATGGTTACTCATAGTAGACTTCCCACTGTTGCAGCAGTGGGTTTATCTTGCATGTCTAGTTGATTCTTGTTTTTGTTTTTTACTTTCCTTTTTTGAGACAGGTTCTCACTCTGTATCCCTGGCTGGCTTAGAACTGGATCTGTAGGATGATCCACTTGCTTGTGTTTCCCAAGTGTTGGGATTAAAGACATGTGCCACCACACCCAGCCTTAGTTAGTACTTTTGCACACAGCAGTTACAGGTCAGTAAGACCGTTAGTGACAGTTTCCCCAGCAGCCAACATAGCACCTTCTTGCACTGTGAGGATGAGCAAGAAGGAAGCATCTAGCTTATGTCCACCTCGACTTTTCTATACCCTGTGACCAGGGCTTTTGGCAACTTAAGTCATTGGGTCTTCTCATCTAGTTCTGGTGGACAACCAACAGCAGTGGTGATCCCTTTGTTGTTTTAGGAGTCACAGGAGCCCCCCTGGCCAACAGTTCATAGGGAGGGGGACCACTTGGCACTGGGATTTCCATTCAATACTCTATGGCTTCAGGGAGTAGCTTTAGCTGCCCATACAGGGTACCTTTTTTTTCCTTCTTCCTTTTTTTTTTTTTTTTTTGAGACACAGTTTTTCTGTGTAGCCCTGGCTTTCCTGCAACTCGCTCTGTAGATCAGGTTGCCTTCCAACTCAGAGATTCACCTGTCTCTGCTTGGGATTAAAGGCGTGCACCACCATGCCCTGCTGAACCTTTTCTTTTAATTAATTAATTATTTATCTTTTAATTAGCTTATCAAGTATCATATTTTATCTTTTTTTCTATACATTGTTAGTATATACCTCCTTCTCTGCACCATCTCCCTACCCAATTCTCAGTATTCTTCCTTTCACTTCCATACCACAAGCATTCAACTACCCCTATACCTGTTGTGGCTTCGTTGCGAGACCTCCAGCAAGACCACCACAGAGCCAATATCCGATGCAAAACACTGGGGTTTATTGATAACAAGCAAGCTCAGGCTTGGTCCGCATCCAACACACTGGCTGGCCAGGTGAAGGAGGACGGCCCTGAGCTCTCAGGGTGATGGGTTTTTAAAGGGAAAAACCGCAAACAGGGTGGTATAAGCCTTGGCGTCATATGATTGGGTGAGGGTGTGTAACCTTTGAATTTACTGGTTGGGGGTTGCAGTTATCATTTTGCGGTAGGCCTGGACAAGTCCCAGGCTTTGTCCTTGAGCTGCCGTGGGGGCTGGCTGGCCTTGCATGTACTGACTGTGGGGGCTGACTCAGTGGCCCAGGCTCTGTCCTTGAACTGCCATCGAGACTGCCTGGCCTCACACGTTCACATTGATCCATGCACGTAGCTCTAAGTTGGTGAGGGGTCCCAGACAGTAAACAACTGGCTGAACTTTGAACATCAGAGTACATGTAGAAAGGGAGCTACTGCAAGGACTATGTCTTTTGTTCATGGCCTTCCCAGAAACTGCTTGCTCAAGTCTTAGGAAACTGAAATTGAGGCCCAGTCTCTGAGAGAAGACTGAGCAGCCTGTTATGGTGTCTGCTTGATCCTTTCATACCCTCTTTAAAAGGATAAAGACTTGTGCTGGAGAGATGGCTCAGAGGTTAAGAGCACTGGCTGTTCTTCCAAAGGTCCTGAGTTCAATTCCCAGCAACCACATGGTGGCTTACAACCATCTGTAATGAGATCTGGTGCCCTCTTCTGGTGTGCAGGCAGAACACTGTATACATAATAAATAAATCTTTTAAAAAAAAAAAAGGATAAAGACTCTACACACACCTACATAAATGCCCAAATATAAAAGTGCAAGCAAGCTAAGACTCTATGTGAGAAAGAACATGCAGTGTTTGTCTTTCTCAGTCTGAGTTATTCCACCTAATATTTTCCTACAGATTTCAAAATTTCGTTTTTCTTTATGGCCAAATAAAATTACATTGTGTATATGCGCCACATTATTATCCTTTCGTCAGCTGATGGACATCTAGGCTGATTTCATTTTCTTGCTCTTATGATTAGAGCAGCCAAGAACATGGATGTGCAATTATCTTTGTGGTATATATAGAACTTTTTGGGTAAATGCCTAGGAGTGGTATAACTGTTATTTTGAGAAACGTCACTGATTTCCATAGTGACTGGACCAGTTTACACTCTCACCAACAGTGAATGGGTCTTTCTGTTTCCTTCACTGTAACAAGTCTTTCTCTGTCCGGCCAGCCAGTTCCCAGATAATGACACAGAGACTTCTTTTAATTATGAAAGCTTGGCCTTTAGCTGAAGCTTGTCTCAATTATAATGTAAATTAACCCATTTCTTTTAATCTATGTTCTACAGTGTGGCTTTTTATTTTTTCCCTTATTCTGTCCCTCTAACTACTTCCATGTCTGGCTGGTGACTCTGCCTTCACCTTCCCAGAGTCATCTCTGTGCCTGGAAGTCCCCGCTAACCTTCTGCCTAGCAATTGGCCATTTAGCTCTTTATTAAACCAATCAGAAGGCATCTTGGCAAAAACATCTTCACAGTGTACAAAAAGATTATTCTATAACACTTGACATCCTCACCAGCATTGTTGTTTTTCTGTTTTATTTCTCTTTTTTTTTTTTTTTTTTTTTTTTTTTGAGAAAGGGTTTCTCCGTGTAGCTTTGCACCTTTCCTGGAACTCACTCTGTAGCCCAGGCTGGCCTCGAACTCACAGAGATCCGCCTGGTTCTGCCTCCCCAGTGCTGGGATCAAAGATGTACGCCACTACCGCCTGGCTCTCTTTCCCTTTTTAAAAAAAATTATGTGTATGAATGTTTTGCTTGCATGTATGTCTGTGTACCATATGCATGCCAGGTGCCCTTGGAGGCCAGAAGAGAATGTCAGAACCCTTGGAAGTAGAATTATGGATAGTTGTGAAGCCACCATATGGGTGTTGGGAATTGAACCCAGGTCCTTTGCAAAGACAAGAACTCTTAACTGCTGAGCCATCTCTCAAGCCCCTCATTTGCTTTCTTGATGATAGCCATTCTAACTGAGATGAGATGTAATCTCAAAGTAGTCTTACTTTGTGTTTCCTTGGTAGCCAAGGATGTTGAACACTATTAAAAGTATTAATTGGGCATTTGAATTTCTTTTCAACTTTTGACAACTCTCTGGCTAGTTCCTTAGTGTCCAGATTTTGTTTGGTTGGTTTCTTTCTTTCTTGTTTAAGTTTTTGTCTAGTTTAGTTTTTTAAGCTTTTTTATGTTCTAGATATTGATCCTCTGTCAGATATATAGCTGCTGAAGAATTTCTCTCATACTGTAAGCTGTCTCTTCACTCAATATTTCCTTTGCTGTACAGAAGTTTTTTGGGTTTTTTTGTTTGTTTGTTTATTTTCCGAGACAGGGTTTCTCTATGGAACAGTCCTGGCTGTCCTGGAATTTACTCTGTAGACCAGGCTGGCCTCGAACTCACAGAAATCCGCCTGGCTCTGCCTCCCGAGTGCTGGGATTAAAAGCATGCAACACTACCGCCCAGCCAGAAGTGGTTTTTTGTTGTTGTTGTTTATGTTTTTTTTTTTGTTGTTTTGTTTAATTTTATGAGGATCCATCGGGAGTTGATTTTTGTGCAGGATGGGAGATAAAGTTCTGCTTTCATTCATATGTGGCCATCCTAACACTGTTCGTAGAAGAAAGTTGTCCTTTCTCTAGTGTTTGTTTTTGACATCTTCATGAAAAACCATGTGATGGGAGCTGTGTGAGCTAATATTTGAGTCCTCTATTTTATTCCATTGTATCTACTTATCTGTTTTTCCATCAGTACCATACTCTTTTTATTACTATATAGTATATTTTAGCAATTTGAAGTCAGGCATAATGATATCTTCAACATTATTCTTTTAGCTCAGTTAAGCTATCTGGGATCTTTAGTGCTTCCATATGAATTTTAAAGTAGTTATCAATTTCTGTGAAGGATGATGTTAGAATTTTCATGGGGATATATAAATTTATTGATTGCTTTTGGTAGGGTTATCATTTTCACAATATAATTCTTCTAACTTATGAGCATGGAAGACCTTGCCATCTTAGTGTCTTCCTCAAATTCTTTCTTCAGTGTTTTAATGAAAAAGTTTCATGTTCTGTTGAGATGTATTAGTGGCTTAAGGCTTTTGCCACCAAGCCTGATGACTTGAGTTTGTTTCCTGGGAACCCACATAGTCGAAATAGAGCACTGATTCCCAAAAGTTATCTTTTGACCTCCACATATACACCATGGTGCACACATACTAAAAATGTAATAAATCAATTATAAAAAGAAAAGACCTTCTTGGTTAGATATATTCGTGTGTGTGTGTGTGTGTGTGTGTGTGTGTGTGTGTGTGTGTGTGTGTGTGTGTGTGTGTATTGAGGCTGTTGTGAATGGGGTTGTTTCTCTGATTCATTCTCAGTGTGTTTATCATTGGTAATAGGAAGGCTACTGATTTTTGTGTGTTAAATTTGAGTCCTTGCATGTTACTGAAAATGTTCATCAGCTCTAGGAATTTTCTGGTGGATTCTTTAGTCTCATGTATAATGTTGTAGGGTAGCCACCAGAGAAGACTGCTTGGACATGGGTTTAAGCCAATAGAAGGTCTTTATTAGCCAGCCATGTGACTATATTGTGTGTTCGGAAAACTGTATAGCCCTGAGCCTTTCTCAAGGTGAGCTTTTAAGCACAAAAAACATGTTCTGGGTTGACATACTTCAGTTAATGAGAACAGTTAGCCAGAAATGGAACTACAGAAGCAAAAAAGCATGGTTAGTATATTTAGAGACTTTCCTAGAACTATGGACTTTAATGGATTGGGTATTTGTTTTAGTTTTGGCAGGTGGTCTTGTCTATGTGATGACTTTTATGGTTTTACTTTCATCATGGAGTCAGTTGTACTAAGGTCTGGGACAGTGTTACCTACATATAGAATCATGTCAAGTGTAAATAAGGGTACACTGACTTAATCCTTTCCTATTTGTATCTGTAAGGGGAAGTTTCTGTCCACAAGCTGCTTCCCAAATAACCAACACAGAGACTTAATAATAATTGTAAATGAATATTAATTGTAAATGATCAGCCAATAGCTCAGGCTTGTTACAAGCTAACTCTTATATTTAAATTAACCCATATTTCTTATCTATGCTTTGCTACATGGCTTGGTACTTTCTCTTAGTATGGCATGCCCATCTTGTTCTCTCCGCATCTTCTAGTGACTCCTTTGACCTTGTCCTTCCTCATCCCATCATTCTCAATTTGGCTTTCCTGCCTAACTTTGTCCTGTTCAGCTATTGGCCAGTCAGGTTGTTTACTAAACTAATCAGAGCAACATATATTCACATAGTATACAGAAGGATTATTCTACAACATGAATCCATTTTGCTTCCTTTTCTCTTATAAGTCTTGTAAGTCTACAAACACCATATTGAATAGGAGTGGAGAGAGCAGCAAACATTCTTATCTCTTGTCTTGGTGGAAATGTTGCTAAGTTTTCCACCATTTAGCATTTTGTTGACTATAGATTTGTCATATGTCACCTTTATTATGTTGAGAAATATTCCATTCCTAGTTTATTCTGCATTTTTATCATGAATGGGTATTGAATTTTGTCCAAAGTGTTAAATGATCATGTGATTTCTATCCTTGAGTTCATTTATGAAATTTATAGCATTTATTGACTTAGATATGTAACATATCTAAGACTAAAACCATCTTGATCATGATTAATGATCTTTCTGTTAATATTATTTAATTTGGTTTTTTAAGATTTTTCTTGAAATTTTCTGCATATATTTATAAGAGAGATTGGTCTGTAATTTTATTTTTTATGTCTTTCTAGTTTTAATCTAACTGTTTAAATCTGTTTAATTGTTTATCACATCTTGGTTTATTTTTGGTAGATTATAAGCATTTAGAAATTCATCCATTTCTTTTAGCTTTTCTAACTTAGAATAAGTTTGTAAGGTGAGACCTAATTATTTTTTAATCTCAGTGATATCTGTTGTAATCGCTCCCTTTTCATCTGTAATGTTATTAATTTGGATCTTCTTTTTCTTTTAGTCTAGCTAAAGGTTTGCCAATTTTGTTTATCTTTTCAAAGAAGCAACCCCTTGTCTCACTGTTGGTATTATTTTATTGTGTGAATTTCTGCTGTGGTCTTAGCGACTCCTTTTCTCTAGTGGCTTGGGATTTGGTTTGTTCTTTACCCAGAAGCCTAAGTTATTTACTTAAGATTGTTCTGACTATTTTATGTAGGAAATTAGAGCTCTAAACTTTCCTTTAGGACTGCTTTTATTGTGTCTCAGTAGGTCTTTATTGTGATTTTGTTTTCATTCAATTCTGGAAATTTCTTTTTTTTTTTTTCCCGGTTTTTGAGCAGGGTTTCTCTGTGTAGCTTTGTGCCTTTCCTGGAACTTACTCTGTAGCCCAGGCTGGCCTCGAACTCACAGAGATCCACCTGGCTCTGCCTCCCAAGTGCTGGGATTAAAGGCGTGAGCCACCACTGCCCAGCCAATTCTGGAAATTTCTTAATTTCTTCAAATACTCATTTATCATTTAATAGAATGCTGTTTAATCTCCATGTGTATATGTTCTAGGGTTGTTCTTACTGTTGATTTATAGTTTCACTTCATTGTGATCAGATAGGATACCAGAAAATAGTTCAGTTTGCCTGTGTTTGTTGAGACTTGCTTTGTATCCTAATGTATGATCTTTTTTGGAGAACATTCCAAGGGCTGCTGAGAAAAGTTTATGTTTTGCATGGAATATGTTTTTGGATAGAATAGTCTGAAGGTGTCTGTTAAGTCCATTTGATAGATGATGTCATTTAATGCAAATGTTTCTGATTGTTTTCTGTCAATAGTTGAGAGTAGGATATTGAAGTCACCCACTACTGCAGTGCTGGGGTTAATGTGTGACTTTACATCTAGTAGTATTTGTCATATGAAATGGGTGTGCTTGTGCATATATGGGGCATATATGTTAAGAATTCTATTTTCTTGATGGTTTGTTTAGCCACATGAAGTGACTTCTTTATCTTTTCTCATTAGTTTTGTAGTGAAGTCTACTTTGTCAGATGTTACAATAATGATATCTGCTTGTTTCCTAGGTCTGTTTGCTTGGAATACCCTTTATATATCCTTATATCTATTAAATAAATAGTGACTTTTTTTTTTTTGTGTGGTGAAACAGCGGGAACAAAAAAATGGTTCCTGATTTTTGATCCAGTCTACTTGTCTGTATCTTGGTTTGGGAAATTGAGACCATTAATATCCAGAGCTCTTATTGAAAGCTGTGTACTGATTCCTGTCATTTTGTTGATTTTTGTAGTGTTTTTTTTTTTTTTCCTTTCCTGATTAACTATTATTCTGGTGTGACTTTGTTTCCTGTGGATAAGTTGTCTGTTTTTTCTTTTTAGTCTGGAACATTCCTTTAAAGTAGCTTCCATAGAGATGCCTTAATGGTTATAAATTCTGTTAGCCTGTTTTTATCATAGAAAGTTTTGACTTCTCTTTCTAATGTGACAGATAGCTCTGCTTGGTCTGGCAGCATTTGTGAGTTAGCAGTTGGCTTTTAAAACTTGAAATGCATCTTTCTAGGACCTTCTACTTTTAAAGTTTCAGTTGACAAATTTGCCTTTATGTGTAACTTGATGTTTTTCTCTGCCACTTTCAATATGCTTTCTTTGTTCTGTATATTTAGTATTTTAATTAGGATTCAAGAGGAAGTTCTTTCTGGCTTTATTGTTTGGTGTCCTGAATGCCTCCTTTATGTGGATGGGCATCTCTTTCCTAACTCTAGGAAATTTTCTGTTATGATTCTTTTGAAATGTTTTGTGTGTCTTTAAAATGAAATTTTTCTCCTATGCCCATGACCTTTAGACTTTGTCTTTTCATGTCACATGAGTCTTGGAATTCCCACTTGTGCGTTTTTATGTCCTTCATTTTGCTCTTACTGGGTTGTTCCAGTTCCTTCATCTTGCTTCCAGTTCAGATATTTTTTTCTCTCCTTCATCTATTCTGTTGGTGAAACTTTGCACAGAACTTTTAATATGACTTACTGTTTTTTCATTTCCAGCATTTCATACTGATTTTTCTTCAGTAACATTTTGTTCAATTCTCCTTTCATATCTCACATCATTATTCTTATTTTATTCAAACATCTATATTCTTCATCTGTAGTAAATCTTTTTATGGAAGCATTTTAATAGTAATAATTCTTAATACAGCAGTAAATGTAAGTTATAAAATGTGGCTTATGAGAAGTTATATTTATATTGAACTTTGCAAGAGTAAAGTTTCATGAAACAAAGAATGCTGCCATTTAGAAGTAATGCAACTGAAACAAATCTTTGTTCCTTCTGCTTGAATAGCTATCTACTATATTCTTTTTCAAGGTATTTACAAAATATTTGGAGATAAAAGGCTTTTGGGGGGTTGATTAATAGTTAATGAATTAAGTTTGTGAAATTGTTTATATCCCTATTATGTGAGATGAGAAATACATTAATGTTGTGGCAAAATAAAAAGTAACATTGTTTTTCTTTTTTTTCCTACTTACTAGGCATTTTTATTACCAATTTGTGAAGCAGCAGCTATGAGAAAAGTGGTAAAAGTGTATCAAGAATGGATTCAACAAGAGGAAAAGCCTTTGTTTATGCAAGAGCCTGAAGAAGGTCCGCTCATTTCTTCAGATATACCTTGCCTTGAAAACGTCACAGACCATGATATTTCCATAGAAGATGGAGAAAAAAGAGAAGAGGTAAAATTATAAGATATATATGTTTTAATGTAAGTTCAATAGATTAGAGTTTTTCAAAAGTATAATAGTGTGCTGATATAAATAAAAGATAAAGTATCTTTCAGTATATTTTGCATTTTATATCACAGTATTTACTTCAGTACTCTTTTGCAAAGTTCTGTGATGTATTTTATTTTTATTTTGATGTCACAATCTAAAAGCAAAAATAAATAAATGATGTTGAGGTTATGTTGTGTAGATCAGGGCTTTGTAAACTCTTTCCACTGCCAACTTTTTTACCCAATAAATTTTTATACAACCTAGTGTATATTAGTATATAACAAAGGTATCTGGGATAAGTAAGGTGGCACACACCTGTAATCCCAGCACTCAGAAGGCAGAGGCAGGCAGATCTCTGTGAATTTGAGCCAGTACATAGCAAGTTCCAGGCCAGCCAATGCTACATAGTCTCAAAAAAAAAAAAGACATCTGAATCATTCATTAAGAATAAATCATAAATTTATTTTCAAAGTTTTATATATGTATGTATATATAAATAAATAAAATTTTACCATTTATTAAAGACAAAAGCAAATTTCTATACTAATGAAATGGATATGAAAAGAAATAGACTTGTCTGAGTATTTGATACTGGAGGACATGAGCATGTTCAGCATTTTTAATAGTTAATTGACATTTTTATTTTATAGTCATCAGTGCTAATTATTCCACTTTGTATAAATATGTAGTGCAAAATGTTGGAAGTATCTCTAAGACCATTTTAGAAATTGTTGGAAATTCTGTCTTAATGTCAAGCTAAAATTCATTTTTTATAATTGCTATTCAAGTCAGCAGCTTAACATCAATTTAAAAAAAATTAAACATTCTGACATAGTCCAAACCAAAGAAATACTAATTTGGTACTTCCATGCTGAGGAATGACAATATGAAACTATTAAGTTTTTATATTGTCTTTGTTCCATAGTTACGCCATTATATTTTCCAAAAGCAGGAAACTTTGTGTGCATAGTGAAAACACTGCAATTCATAACACAGCGTAGTCCTGAATCTGAGTGGCATTCATGGGTGTTCTGTGGTGGGAAGACATGCTCAGTACAGATTGTGTGTACTGTATGTTCAGAGCCAGGACTGTAGTCCAGCCATGAAATGTAGCACAGGCCAGTGTGCCTGGAACAGCTTGGATTCATTATGTATTTGATTTTAATTTTCTGGTGTACATTCAGAAACTGTTCACTATTGTAAATTGTTCACTTATCCCACATCCATTTATGCAGCCTATGGTTAAGAAAGGGTTGGGGTGCATATCAGAGGTGGACACCGTCATATTTTAAACTTGTACCAAATCAAACCTGATGTTAGAGGACATACCTTTGTGATGGTTATCAAATTATTGTTCCTTTTCTCAAAATATTGTCTGCTAATGCTCTGAATGGCTACCCACCACAAACCAAAATGTTTTGAATTCTCTAGACTCCTATGCACTAGAGCTAACTGCAGAATTCAGAGGTTTCCTGACATGATAAAATATATTGCTGGTGATAAGAAAGCCTAGAATTTATTCACAGAGCAGAAAGAACAGGGAGCAGAGGTAGTGCTGGGTCAGAGTCCATTCATTCCTTAGACCTAAGCAAATTTTCATCTTTGGGTTGTTCAACCCTTGTCATGTAGCCGACTCTCAAGGAACTAGACTGAGATGAAATTTAGGAGTATAAAAGACTATCAGGCCAGGCAGAAGTGGTGCATGCTTTTAATCCCAGCCCTCTGGAGGCAGAAGCAGATGGATCTCTGTGAGTTCAAGGCCAGTCTGATCTATGAAGCAAGTTCCAGGACAACTAGAGCTACACAGAGAAACCCTGTTGTTGTTGGGGGTTTTTACTCTTTTAGGGGCCCGCCACCCAACTTCCAAATAAATCACACACGGAGGCTTAGTCTTAATTATGAGTGTCTGGCCTTAGCTTGGCTTGTTACTAACCAGCTTTACTTAAATTATCCCATGTAGCTTTTGACTTTGGGCTTTTACCTTTCTCCATTTCTGTATATCTTTCGTTATTTCTTACTCTGTGGCTTGCTATGTAGCTGGGTGGCTGGCCCCTGATGTCCTCCTCCTTCTCTGTCTACTCTTTCTCCTTCCTTCCTCCAGATTTCTCCTTCTATATATTCTCTCTGCCTGCCAACCCTGCCTGTCCTTTCTCCTGCCTTGCCATTGGCCATTCAGTTCTTTATTAGACCATCAGGTGTTTTAGACATGCACAGTAGCACAGCTTCGCAGAGTTAAACAAATGCAACAGAAACAAAAGTAACACACCTTAAAATACTCTACCACACCTTGTCTTGAAAAACAAAACAAAAGACTGTCTGTTTTTATCGATTTACCTTTCTATAGTACAAAGTCTTTTGAATTAGGAGAGGAGCAGTTGAGTGATGTTTCTTTTTTAGCTGTTAATTTAACTTCACCAATGGAGTTTAATCAGGATAAAGACACATGAATGAATAGAGCGGTTCTACATGGATTAATTGAGCAAGGGATTGTAACATGAATCTTAAAAGGTCTTGTTAATAAAAACAAACCTGGCGCCAGGTATTGGGGTGAATGCTGGAAGATCAGAGAAACAGAACAAGCCACATCCAACCTCACCTTGCCAGCTTCTCAGCTGATCTTGTTTCCTCAGACTGAAAGCCTCTGAGTCCTCACCCGAATGGGTCTCAGTTGAACTGCTGCTCAAAAGCCTAAAAGCTTAAAAGGCCCTAGTTCCTGGTCCTCAAGCCTTATATATCTTTCTGCTTCCTGTCATCACTTCCTGGGATTAAAAGCGTGTGTCTTTCCCAAGCAAGACATGAGATCTCAAGTGCTGGGATTAAAGGTGTGTGTCACCATGCCTGGCTTTTTCCAATGTGGCCTTGAACTCACAGAGATCTGGATGGATCTCTGCCTCCAGAATGCTAGGATTAAAGGCTTGTGCTACCACTCCCTAACCTCTATGTTTAATATAGTGGTTGTTCTGTTCTCTGACCCCCAGATAAGTTTATTGGGGTATACAATATATCAACCACAAGGGATTGTGGGTGGGGAATGCAGAGTCTGCCTAGAGAGCCTAGACTGACCTCAAACTGCCAATCTTTCTTAGTGTTTTGAATGATGCTCTGTATAAGATGAGGATATGTTTAAGTAGTATTACTGAGACAATGGTAGAAGCAGACTAGCATGTATGAGGCCTTTGGTTCAATTTCCAACTGCCCCCAAAAAGTAAATAAAAGAAAAAATGACAAATGCAATTGTATTATATGAATTGTTTTTTGATTTGGGGTTTTGAGGAGGATTTTTTTTTTTTTTTTTTTTTTTTTTTTTTTTTTTTTTTTTTGGAGACGGGGTGTCATGTATTCCAGACTGGCATCAGTCTCACTATATAACCTAGGATGATTTTAAATTCTTGATCATCTTGTCTCCACTTCCCAAGTACTGGGATTACAAATATATACTACCATGCCCAACAAAGTATATAAAATTAATCATATAATTTGTGAAAGAGAATTCATAGTACTATTAGGTCTTAGTAAGAAATATCAAATATTTCAGTTATGGTAGAAAATACACCTATCAGTCTAAATGATGTATTTTTCACAACCCTTTTAGTTATACTCTGTGTACACTGAACCTACCCTGCATCATTTATGTGAGAATAATAGAATAAACTATATACAGAACTACAAACAGGGGCCAGACATGGTGGTGCATGCTTTTAATTCCATTCCATTCCTCTGTCTTAGGGGACAGAGGCAGATGAATCTCTGTGAGTTTGAGACCAGTCTGATCTACATAGTTCCAGGACAGCCAAGAGCTACATAGTGAGACCCCATCTCAGCAACAACAAAAACAAGCAAGCACACAAACAAACCAAAAACAAACCGCACCAAAAAATAAAATAAAAAACAAATAGAAGTAATCAGTGGGTTGAGGGAAGATGAGTTGATAATATAGATGTATTGATAGGCATATCTTCTGTTGGTTGTTCATATAATTATTGCCATTAGCAGTGTGAATTTTCAAAGTGCCAGTAGCTCTTGTAAGGATATTAACCCAAATGATATAGTCACTCATTGATTGACATCTGATAAGTTCAATATATATTACAATTGCTCAATGGGTTTTTATTCACATAGCATTTAACATGTTTGGAAGACACTAGGCTATTTTTCTGTGAGTTTTCAGTACTTTTGTGCACCTTGTAGGACATTAGGTATTTCCTAGTTCAGTAACTCCCAGTGGCATTTTCCAATAAAGTACCTCCAAAATGTTCAGAATATCCTGTAAAGCAAAGTATGCATTATAAAACCATATTACTACTGTGATCCTAGAGTATCTGCCCGGAGGTGATAATACAGTATGAAAAGCAGGTAGATCAATGGGAAAGGAACCATAGAGTATAAATAGCATCCACAAAGGAGTAAGGGACTTTGAAAATACTTTTCTCTAGCTTTAGATAAGAGTCATTAGGAGAGAGTGATAGGATGTATGACATAAGCAAGGCTTAGGCTCTGTTCAGTAACTTGTGACACTTCGTTAGGTACTGTTAGTGCACTTTGATTACTTTCCAGACATTGGAAAACCTCTGAAAGTAGCATGAATAGTTAAATATTTTAGAAGGATTGTACAAGACCAAGTCGAGAGTAGACTGGAAGCCAGTCTGGGTCAAGCAGACCAGTTAGGAAGTGTTAGCAAAGTCCAGAGTGAGATGGGAGTACCTGAGATAGTATCATGGAAGTTGCAAATGACTGTAAGAGAGAACATACATATGTTAGTTTCTCTGTTTGTAAAACCTGTGGGCTTTAATGATTGCCATCATGGAAGGATGGAAAGTGAAAAGTGCAGATTTGTTGGTGGAGACTAATGTGGCTGCAATAGGTAGAAATGGGAAGTTTGTGGAAAAGAGGCTTATCTTTATACTTGCAGGTCATTTAGGAAGACTTTAGAAGACATATTGTCATAGAGGTACAGAGCCCAAGAGAAAGGCTTGGCATGGAGCGTTGTATTGCCTCCTCATAGAGCTGAGTTTCTACTTAGGCCTAGTTTCTATTTAGGACAGAGTGTTAGACAAAACTACATGTATGTTGTAGGTATAACTCTACGCAAACTATAAGAAGGCAGCTCTAGAAAAATATTGGTGACAAAGGGTTGGGAATGTCACTGTGGGAGAGTGCTTGCGTAGCAGACGGAAGGCCCTGAGTTGGATCCAATGGCTCCTGTCTGTAATTCTAGCCTTTGGGAGACTGAAGCAGAGAGATTGTTGATAGTTCAAGGCCAGGTTGGGCTACAGAATGAGGCCCTGTCAGGAAGGGAGGGAGAAAAGGAGGATACTATTAATGAATGTTCAAAAGCAGCAGTGGCTGGGGGAATGACTCAGTGGATCGAGTATCCACACAAGCACGCATGGGTATGGGTATAAGTACCTGTACACACCTGTGCACACACTTGCATACAACACACACACACACACACACACACACACACACACACACACACCCTCCAACACAACAAAACAGGCTCTTACCGAGGGAACTTGTAGCCTGTACTACCTAACAGCACCAAAACTTGGGCAGACAGCTTCAGTAGTTGCTTGTTTTTCACTACAGTTTTACTGCTCTTAAAAATCTATTTTCAAGTTATGTAGATTCTAGCATTTAATATAGAATAGAATTGATTTTTTACAAAGCTGTGAATAGTGTAATATGATTGTCGAATATGTGAGAATATAAACAGACAAATGACTCCGTATATGATATATTAACTCTAGTTACTCATTATCCATAATTTTTTACTTTGTTAGAATTTTTTTTACAGTGAATACACATTACTTGTATAATCAGTTAAAATATCTTTATTTTTTATTTATTTTTATTATTTTTAGTTATGTGTAGGTATGTGTGTTTGCATGTGAGTATGTGCACATGAGTGCAGTTGCTCTCAGAGGCATCAGAGTTCTGTGGAGCTGGAATACAGACAGCTGTAAGCTTGCTGACGTGGTGCTGGGAACTGAACTCGGGTCCTCTGGAAGAGCAGCAAGTGCTCTTCACCATTGAGTTGTCTCTCCAGGCCCCTAAAACAATGTATTTATGGAAAGAGACAGTTTAATAGTGGGACCTAATAATTTCATACACCTTTTATGTTACTGACTTGTAACCGCATTCTCATTGATGAAATATTAAAAAGCTTGATATTTTGCTTCAGGAAAATGGGACCAATGTTTCTGAGCATGTTCGAAATTCTAGTTGGACCAAAAACGGTTCCTATCAAGATGCTTTTCATGCCTCTGAAGAAGCCACAGAACAAAATATTCAAGCTGGTACACAGGCAGTTTTGCAGGTGGGTAGCTTTATACTTATTTGTGTGTGTGTGTGTGTGTGTGTGTGTGTGTGTGTGTGTGTGTGTGTGTGTGTGTGTGTGTGTGTATGTGTATGTGTGTGTGTTTATAGTTCCTGGGATTAAACCCAAGGCTTTGTGGCATGTTGGGCAAGTTTTCTACCAATGAGCTACATATCTAGCCCTTTAGCTTTTTTTGTTTGTTTTTTTTTTTTTTAAAAAACCAAAACAATCATTAAAGATTTCAAATGCCTATAGTTTGAGATTTCAAATATAATAAATTCATATATTCATATTATATTTATATATAATTCACTACTCACATCTATGAGTTGTCATTATACCATATTTGTTTTTCATAAAATGCATACTGACAAACATTACATAGTTCATAGATGAAAAAGTAGGTTCAAATTCAAGACTAATAAAGGAAAAGTAAACTGATTAGGAAATATAATTAATTTTGATTTTGTATTTAGTGTGTGTATGGGGGGTGGGCAGGTGTGTGCTTGCCATGTGGCAGTCAGAAGACAACTGTGGCAGTGTATGTATTCTCTCCTAACCGTGTGGATCCTAGAGAGCAGACTTGAGTCATCAGGCTTGGCAGCAAGGGCCTTACCAACTAAACCATGTCACCAGCCTCACAGTTTCTAAAAACAGAACATGTCACATCCTCTGTAGACTGAAAAATTACAATGTGATAATTCACGTGCTGGGCGGATGTGCAGAAACAGGAATTCCCAGTCACTTCCTGAGCTCCATCTGCACATCTCACCTGAATGGCTGCATGCTTCATTGTGCTTTCCTACCACTCTGTCGGAAGTCTGCCCTTTAAAGGATGTGCAGGGGTGTCTTGTGTTCCCTTCTCCTTTGCCTTCCCCTTCAGTCTTGCCTTTGTTCTGGTGCTTGGCACAGCCCAGGGCCCCGGCCATGCCGCTTGAGCATCCTGTCCCAGAGCTGTGCTCTCTCCACTGCCTGCTTCTTGTCAGAGCCTCTTCCAACCTCTGTTTGGTGAAACCAAAATCAAAAGGCCTTTTTCATTTTTATCTTTTTGAGGCAAAGTCTCACTATGTAGACCAAGTGGCTTCAGACTCCCAGAGGTCACCTGTCTCCGCCTCCTCCTCCTAGTCTGTTTCTTCCCTTGCCCCCTAGTGTGTTTCCAGTGCTGAGCGGAGGGATCCTGTGGACCGCCTTCCCGTGGCTTTCCCTTATCCATACGCAGCAGCAGCAAGTCAGGTCTTTGTTAGGGTGTCCAAGGCTGTCCACCAGTACTCTCCAGAGTGCTCCACGTGCTGGCCCACAGGGAAATGGAAGAATTGAGGCTGAGAGTTTTCATGTTCAACCATTTAACATCTCAATTCTCTTAAAAAGTTTGGGCTCGGGGCTGGAGAGATGGCTCAGTGGTTAAGAGCACCGACTGCTCTTCCAAAGGTCCTGAGTTCAATTCCCAGCAACCACATGGTGGCTCACAACCACTTGTAATGAGATATGGTGCCCTCTTCTGGTCTGCAGGGACACATGCAGGCAGAACACTGTATACATAATAAATAAATCTTTAAAAAAAAAGTTTGGGCTTGTTATATATATAAAATTCATTCATCCTTTTTTTCTGGTTTTTTTTCCCCCTGTGCTTTATGACAGGACTGATCTGTAGAAGATAAAGGAGACCGTTCTCCCTCTGTTAGTACGGGGAAGAAATCTGTTCTTTATACCCTGGCTTTTTTTTTTTTTTTTTAAACAAATCTCCCACTGCTCTCCCTCTGACTCACTTCATTCTGTCCTAGTTATTACTCCTCACACAGGCAAGGCAAGCTCGCACTTGACCTTTGAGCTTGCTGTTACCTGTGTCTGGGATGCTTTTCTCGGGTTTTCTCCCCAGTTTGTGTTTGCATTTCTCCTCACCCGCTTCCCTTCATCTGTGCTTACTGAACTCCAGGGACATTTAGGAGATGGGAGGCCCTTCGTCTCTTCCTTGTCCTTTTAAAACCGTTTCTTTTGTTGTTTGAGATTGTAATGCAGTTACACCATTCCCCATTTCCCTTTCCTCCCTTTATGCTGGTCCTTGCTCTTTCAGATTCATGCCTCTTCTTTCAGGGAAGAACACGTCATTTACTCTTGTCTGTTGGTGGTGCTTCTCAAGTGTTCTTGCTGTGGATACATTTGTTCAACTTTTTGTAAGCGCTTGTTTTTAGACTGTAGTAGTTTCTGCCTTTTCTTGGTTTGTTACCTTTTTTTTTCCTTTTTTTTTTTTTTTTTTTTTGGAGACAGGGTTTTCTGTGTAACAGCCTTGGCTGTCCTTTAATACAGAGATCCATCTTCCTCTGCCTCCTGAGTGCTGAGATTAAAAACATGCGCTACCACTGCCGGGTGTTTGTTAACTTTTTTAAAGTAATGAATTAAATGCTAAATTCTTTTCCTGTGTATTTTGAAATGAGCATACTTTGATTTTCTATTTTAACTCATTGATATAGGGTATAATACTAGATTTGTCTACATTAAGGCATCTTTATATGTCTGGATTATACTCTACTTCATCATAAAATAATGTATTTTGTTTTGTTTGGATTGTTATGTTAAGATTTTAATCTATATGTTCACAAGAAATATTAGCCTTTTATTTAGCTTTTCTATGTAGTTCTTACTAAGAACATTATATTTTTATTTAGTAAATTGAGTGGATTTCTTTTTTCTTTGCCTCTGAACAACGATAAAGATCATCTGCCCTGAAGGTGGAACAAGAATGCTCAGAGCTTGTGGTCCAGGCCTGTTTGCTGGTCAGGGATGAGCCAGCCTGCCTTACCAGCTCTTTCTTTCATGCTGTTTATATATGGGTCCTTTAAAATTCCTTCTTAAGTCCGTTTTGGCTACTTGTGTTTTTTTTCTAAAATAGTCCATTTCATTTGAATGTTATTGCCATATAGTTAATCACTGAATTACCCTTCTGCAATCCTCTGCTGAACTTCATTCTGTTTTCATTTTATTCCTAATGCTTCCCTAGTCCTTTCTCTTGCTTTTGTTTGTTCACATCTGCTAGGTTTACAGAATCTGCTCTTTTCACTCTTAAAAGTGTGCTTTAAAGAAGTGTGCTCTTTTTCAAATGAGTGTACAACTTCGTGTGGTAGCATAGTACTTCTAGGAAAGAGGAGGTGTGCATAGAAAAAGTAAATAGTTTTTATAACACTGTTATAAAAACGTCATAGATGCAGTGTTCCAGCCTTCCAGTATGTCTGAGACTAACCTTGGGTACATGGCAAGTTTGAGGCCAGCCGGATCTATATAGTATCCTGTCTGAAAGGTAAAACAGAACACAACAAAAGTGAAGCAGAGCTGATTGTTCTTGAGATCTCCTGTACACAGCTGCTGCATTGTGTTTGTCTTTACAGCGGCGTTCAGAAGGCGATCACAGCTTACAATGAATGTGTAATAAGTTTAATTAGGATATATGGTAATGGAATCTCATAAATTATAATATGCAGCCTGTTATGTAAGGTTGTTATTACAAGAACAGATGTACACATAAAAATAAACAAGAAAATAGTTATGTTTATACAACTCAGAAAACATTTCCTGGTTTAGTTGTTATCTTTTTTATTAAGCTTTTTTACTTACTGTTGTCCATGGCTATACTTATAAACTTCTCACTTTAGAAATCCTGTTTTTAGTATGGATCCATTTCTTTGAGTGTTAATGAGCTTAAATATCAGATGCCAAAATAGTAGTAGAAATAGGAGTATTTAGTAATCCATGGTGGTTTTAAATTTATTCTAGATCACCCAGTGATTAGTGCTTGTTTCTCTCTCTCTCTCTGTCTCTCTCTGTCTCTCTCTTTCTCTCTGTCTCTGTCTCTGTCTCTGTCTCTCTCTCTCTCTCTCTCGTGTGTGTGTGTGTGTGTGTGTGTGAGAGAGAGAGAGAGAGAGAGAGAGAGAGAGAGACAGACAGACAGACAGACAGACAGACAGAGAGTCAGAGAGACAAGAGACACACACACAGAGTCTTATTCTTTATCCCAGACTGGCCTCATACATGCAGCCCTCCTCTTTGTCAGCTTTCTGAGTTCTGGGACTACAGTTATGAACCAGCATGCCAGACTAATTTTTTCTTTAAATAAGAAGTTTACCATTCAGCCAGGTGTGGTAGCTCATGCCTATAATCTTGGCACTCAGAGGCAACAGCAGCTGGATTGCAATAGATTCCAGGTTATCCTGGTCTACGTAGTGAGTTTCAGACCAGCCAGGGCTACCAAATGAGATCTTGTCCTAAAGAAACAACAAAATTAGAAACTACCATGGAAATTTTATTATGAATAATTAATGATTTCTCTTATTATAGGTGTTCATTATAAACTCATCAAACATCTTTCTTCTTGAACCTGCAAATGAAATAAAAAATCTTTTGGATGAGCACACAGATATGTGTAAACGTATTCTTAACATTTATCGATACATGGTTGTGCAAGTATCAATGGACAAAAAGACCTGGTAACAATTCTTTATCTTTATATAGTTATTGTTCTCTGTATAAGTATAGTAAGTTTTCAAGGAATAGTGTCTATAAATAGGGTGTGTTACAGTATTAGAATGCTCCTATTACTGAATGAATACATACAATTATAATAGCTATATCTTTGGGTCCTTTTTAAAATTTTATTTCATTCATTCATTCTTCCATCCATTCTTCCATCCATTCATTCATTCATTCATTCATTTTAGAAAAGGTCTTGCTATCTATGTAGCCCAGGCTGACCTGGAACTCTTGACTCTCCTACCTTAGCCTCCTGAGTGTTAGGATTACAATTGTAAGCTATCACAATTTATTGATTTTGAGACAGAGTCTCATTAAGTTGTCCACCCTGGCCTTGATCTTGCTCTGTAGCTCAGGCAGGCCTTAAATTTATAATCTTCCTGCCTCAGCCTCCTTAGTAGCTGGGAATACAAGCCTATAATTAACCTAACCAATATCTATTAATGGAAATGTAATTTTTTTCTCTGATTTTGGGGTGAGAAAGTTTAAGACAATGAATATCCTTACATCTATTAATTTTTTGAGTCAGTTTTAAAAAGTGGGAACACTTGGTTAAAGAAAGTGCTTACGGCCGGGCGGTGGTGGCGGCGCACGCCTTTAATCCCAGCACTCGGGAGGCAGAGGCAGGCGGATCTCTGTGAGTTCGAGGCCAGCCTGGTCTACAGAGCGAGATCCAGGAAAGGCGCAAAGCTACACAGAGAAACCCTGTCTCGAAAAACCAAAAAAAAAAAAAAAAAAAAAAAAAAAAGAAAGAAAGTGCTTACGAGCCAGGCGGATCTCTGTGAGTTCGAGGCCAGCCTGGGCTACCAAGTGAGTTCCAGGAGAGGCGCAAAGCTACACAGAGAAACCCTGTCTCGAAAAACCAAAAAAAAAAAAAAAAAAAAAAAAGTGCTTACTTTATGTTTTGCTACTTAGAAGGAAATGGCTTTAAAGATTTATATGTATATAAGTGTTTTGCCTACTACATGTATGTAACTACACTATATGCATGCCTAGGTTGTGTGGAGGCCAGAATAGGGCCTCCGTCTCCAGACCCCTAGAACTGGAGTTACAGAGCCTTGTGAGATGCCGTGTGGGTGCTGGGAATTGAACCCGGCTCCTCTGCAAGAGCAGTCAGTGCTCTTAACTGCTGGACCATCTCCCAGCCCTCTAGCTTAATTTTAAAAACATTCTTTACTAAAAGTCTGTATAGAATTGCATATAGAAATACTTATGAACATACTTGGAACACTTTGTGCTGAGACATTTCTAAGCATTTCCCATGCACACTCACCACATTACTCTTTCATAATGTGTGTCTCCTTGAGTTTGTCACAAGGAGATCAAATGACTGGTCTTTGTTTAAGCAACTCAAGATGAGTGATAAGCAGTTTGAATTATAGTCTTCTCCTTTCAAAAGGCATTCTGTTTTTCAAACCAAACACCGAGGTGTACAGTGGTAATCCAGCACTTGGGAGGCAGAGGCAAGACGAGGATTGCAAATTTGAGGCTCACCTGGGCTACATAGAGCTATACTCTCTCTAACACAAAAGCAGGAAATCATACCAAACCGAAATATTGTTTTCTCTTTTCTTTTTTTTTTTTTTTGAGGGGGATAGTGCTTTCAAGACAGTTTCTCTGGGTAGCCTTGGGTGCCCTGGAACTCTCTCTGTAGATCGGGCTGGCCTCAAACTCTCCGAGATCTGCCTGCCTCTGCCTCCCCAGTGCTGAGATTAAAGGTATGTGCTACCACTGCCCGACATGAAATATTATCTTTGTGGTAAGTTTCCAGTCAATAATGAGCCAGGAATCTTACCATGTGGAACACAATTTTAGACTTTATTTCATTCTTTAAATTTTTTTTTTTTCCGAGACAGGGTTTCTCTGTAGTTTTGGAGCCTGGAAGTCACTCTGTAGCCCAGACTGACCTCAAACTCAAAGAGTTCCTTCTGCCTCTGCCTCCCGAGTGCTGGGATTAAAGGCATGCGCCACCACCACCTGGCCTTATTTCATATTTTTAATTAAAAATTTAAATTTTATTTTTATGTGTCTGGGTGTTTTGCCTGCATTCGTGCCTGGTGCTGGCAAAGGCCAAAATATACTGGATCTCCTTGGACTGGAATTACAGAAGATGTGAGCCACCATGTGGGTGCTAGGAATCAATCCAGGTCCTCTGGAAGAGCAGCCAGTGCTCTCAACTACTGTCCAACTCTCAAAATTCTTTTCAGTTCCTTTAAAGCTGAAGTCATAGTGCCTGTTGACGGAGGTATGGGTGAGCCAGCCCTGAAGCTGTGAGCATGGGAGAACTGTCTCCATTACTCATCTGTGTTGTGGCAGCATGAGTTGGGAGAGTTGCCCCTCCCTGCACCGCCCATCAATACCTGAGGCAGGTGGGAGAGCTGGCCCTGTGGTCATAAGAGCAGGAGGGCTGTCCCTACCCCTCACCAACTACAGCGCTTGGAAGAGCTGCCCCTGTACCTTGCCTGGGCAACACAATAGAGCTGGCCCTAATAGTGTAGGTGTGTGAGAGCCAACCCTGAGGTGAATGCAGAAGAACTGGCTCCACCCCTCCCTTATTGCTGCAAGAGGTGAATTAGAGGCAGTGCTGGAGAGTGGACCCACCCTCAGCTGCTCTGCCCCAGAACCAGAAATATGACTTGGCCCATCCCAACATCCACCCAGTTGTGATTTGCTGGAGCATGTGAAAGGACCTGACTTGCAGACTCCACAGACTGCTTTGCCACAATTCTTAACAGTGGCCATCCTTAAAGCTGTGCCTAGATTGGGACTGCAAAAATAGCCTGTATGGGGGCTGGAGAGATGGCTCAGAGGTTAAAAGCACTGACTGCTCTTCCAGAGGTCCTGAGTTCAATTCCCAGCAACCACATGGTGGCTCACAACCATCTGTAATGAGATCTGGTGCCCTCTTCTGGACTGCTGTCATACATGCTGTATACATAATAAATAAATAAATCTTTAAAAAAAAATAGCCTGTATGGAGGAGACTCTGATAGGGACTCTAGCTTGCCTCTATACTCAACTAGAACTCTCTTGTTAGTTTTCTTTCTTTTCTCTTTGTCTGTCTCTCTCTCTCTTCTTTCTTTTTCTTTTTCTTTCTTTCTTTTTTTTTTTTTTTTTTTTGTGAGACAAGGTCTTAACTGTGGTCCCAAACATACCACCCCTCCTGGCTCAGTCACCCAAGGATTACAGGTGCATTCCATTATGCCTAGCTATCAGCCTCATATATTGGTATGTTGATGAATTTGTTCCCAAAATACCAGGTGTAGTTTTATGTTGTTTGTAGAAAGCATCTAGGAGAAAGTGTTAAGGTAAAGACAGTGTTAGAATTGGTTCCATTTCCAATACACATGTAGAGCAAAAGATTGGAAAAAAATTGTTGAATGGGGCTAGAGAGATGGCTCAGCAGCTAAGAGCACTTTATGCCCTTCCCAGGGACCTGAGTTCAGTTCCCAGCACCCACATTGGGTGGCCCACAACTGCTGGTCACTCCAGCTCCAGGGGATCTGATGTTCTCTTCTGAGTTCCTCAGGTGCCTGCACACATGTGGCATACACTCACACAGATACACATATTGAGATATAAATCATTTTTTAAATCCCTGAAACTAAAAGGGAGGAAAGGGTGTGGTGGCAAGCTTCTGTAATCCTAGTACAAGGGAAATGGAATCGGGGTTAGGAGTTCAAAGTCACGCTTGGCTACATAGGAAGGAAACAAATGGGGGTGGGAGGAAGAGAAGCAGTATCGTTGCCTCTTCTCTTTTTCCCCGAGTGTCCCTTATATAAAATTTGTACCTGAAGGTATTGTGCCCTAAAGGGTTTTATGATGACTCACTTCATAAAGACTTACAAGTGTTAATTCTTAATATTCAAAGAGTCCTAGAAACTTGATAATCTTTCAAAGATTTTAGTATTTGAGTTATTACAGTGATAATGTTCTTTTCAAACAAATGAATATGAAAATTGATCACTAATTCAAAGCAAAAGGAAACATTAACAGATCTTCTTACTTTAAGGGAACAGATGCTGCTCGTCTTGCTCAGAGTCACGGAGTCTGTACTGAAGATGTCATCACAAGCTTTTCTACAGTTCCAGGGGAAAAAAAACATGACCCTGGCAGGTCGACTTGCAGGACCACTTTTCCAGGCAATAAAAATAGATAGATGGATAGAAGTGTGTTTGTTTTTAAAAGATTCATTGAGGCTGAGCTTGTTAGTAGGGAAAATGCCTTAAATCAGAAACCTGTTTATGTTAAAGCATCTTTTATAGAGCTAAATAAAAAGCCACTCATCTAAATAGCCATACACACAAATTCACAGCATAATGGAAGAAAAATGTTGTAATGAAGAGTAATGGTGCTTATTTTACCTCTAGTAGGGCAAGCTTATGGTTTCAGAAAGCTAACAAAAGGCTGCAGGAGTAATGCCTGAGTGCTTTATGAGTTTCTGAAGCTCTGGGATTATTAGGAAAAACATTTTCAATTTGTTCTGTAGTGATAAAAATGTAGTACATAACCAGGAGTCATTCTTGTGCTGCCCCATAGACTCTTAGTGTTCTCCTTTATAGAGTTGATTGAATCAGTGGTATTTTTGATTATACAGGAATTGCATATTTTTTTCAACATGAAGGTTGACTACTATAAACTCTGAAAACAGGAAATATTTTATAGTGACATATTAAATGAAATTACATGGTTAAAATGATTCTTACTATCAGAGGTCAAGACTATTTCCTATCTAAGCCTTGGCCATAAGTGTAACCATTTATATTGGCATTTTTAGTTCTTAATCACTTACCTCAAAATCTCTGCTGATGGTAAATTAACTTTTAAAATAGCAACATGTGTTATCTAAACTTTTAGAAAATTCCTCTTTTTTAACTAACCCCGTGATGGGAGCTACAGAAAGATTAAAAATTTAGCTTAGTTTGAATATTTAAAGACAGAATGAAAGGTCACTGGTCACTTCAATGTTATCTTCACATTTCGTGTGTGAGTTTATAATAATTCCTTAGCAAAATTCATGAAGTTCAAGTTTTGAAAACTTTTTATTCTGTGACTTAATAGCAGGGTAAATATTTAGTAGCAATCCATAAAACCTTTGAAGATACCAGATAATTAGTATTTTCAGCCCTCTTAAGTGTAAGCTTTTAATACTATAATTGAGTTTATTGCAGAATGCTCTTAATTGCTGTTGTATCTTTAAAATAAAATTTAATTTAACCTTTAATTTGCATATAATTTTTCAAGGACATTTCATTAAGTACATCTCTAGGACCCCCCTCTTTTTTTGTAGTATTAGTAAAGCAAACTTCCACATTATAGTAATTTCCATGTTTAATTTGGGAATGTAGTTTCAAGTTTTCACTTAAGAACTCAATTTCAACACTAAATAAGACAGAACCACCTCTTACATGGGTTTTACTTAGTAGTAGTGCAGTGCATCATAAAAGTTATGCCTTAGCGTTACTGGGAATCAGTAGTTACTTAGCTTATCAGGTAGTAATAATTGTATTAGTTACTTGTACAACATTTTCTGTGATAAAATTTTTCTGTTTTTTTAGATAAAAAGAATTGAATAGTTGATTTTGAAGTCACACACCAAACAAACCTCATTTGTTGTTTTTGAATATTTGCCTTTGTAGACGCTCATTGTTGCCTGGATCAAAGCAAATCTAAATGTGTACATTTCTCGAGAACTTTGGGATGACTTACTTTCAGTATTGTCATCGTTGACCTATTGGGAAGAATTGGCCACCGAGTGGTCTCTGACCATGGAGACACTAACTAAAGTCTTAGCGAGGAACTTATATAGTCTGGATCTCAGTGATTTGCCGTTGGATAAGCTGAGTGAGCAGAAACAGAAGAAGCACAAAGGGAAAGGTAAGAGCTCTCAAAGATTCTCCACAGGAAATTGTATCTTCTCTAATCTCCTTCATTGATCCTGGAGCTTTAAAATTCCAACAGTAAAATACAAAAATGCATTGTTCTTTTCTTAGTCTTAAAATCAGTAATAATTTTGGTAAGATAAAGAATATCATATATATGTGTGTGTGTATATATATATTTGTATGTATGTAGATATGTTATGGTCAATCTTATATTTAACTAAAGTTAAATAATACAGAACCTTAACTTTTATTTTAAATGATTAACCCAAGTCAAAATTTATAAAATGTATTTACTTTTTAGTATAAGCAGTTTTTATTGAATTGAAAAGATGACTGCATTTTATTCTATTTTTAGGGTATATAATAATTACTTGGATAATTCTCTTAAAAGAATTGTATTATTTGAAACTACAAGTAAGCATTCTGTAGGTGTGAAATAGTGTTTGTGTAATGGTAAAGTGAAGTGGGGCAGTAGTGTACTTAGTAGGTCACTACCATGCCGTTGGTATAGTATCCCGATTTGTAAAGAATGAGTTGCCAGCTAGAAATTAGATTTGTCATAATTTATATTTAGCTATTCTTGGATAGTTAAGTATATTCCCAAACTACTTTTTCTGCACTATTTATTTCTCAAGTGGCTGTTATTGGTATTTAGAAATTAAAAAACTGTCACTCAAGATGACTTTCCTTTAGCTCATTTCTTATTTCTAGATGGTAGAGAATTATAATAGTTTATTGGTGATGAAATAATTAATATAATTTTTGTAGTCTTCCTAAGTTTAAACTATAGTTTTTATATAAAATGAAGTTCAAAGAAGTCTTTATAGTTACTTTATAATGTATTGTGAGGAAGCCTTAGAATCTGCAACAACGTATTTCTGATAATTTAAAGATAACAACCAGGCAACCATAATACTGCATTTCTAGGAGTTGGACATGAATTTCAGAAAGTTTCAGTTGACAAGTCATTTTCTAGAGGATGGAGTCGAGATCAGCCTGGCCAGGCACCCATGAGACAAAGAAGTGCAACCACCACTGGCTCCCCAGGGACTGAAAAGGCGAGAAGCATAGTACGGCAGAAAACTGTTGGTATGTACGCTGAGGTCATGGGCGTAGGCGAGCAGTGCCGAGCACACAGTGCTGTCTGTGTAGGTGTTTTCTTCTGGGAGATAAAAACTTCTGTAGCCCTCTCCCCAGTAATTCATATGATACAATAGCATGCTTATAAGCCTTTATTCCTTTAATATATATACTCTTGTGTTTATGGAGTTCACTTTATTGTGGGTATCTGTATTTCCAAATTGTCATTTTATAGAATTCAAAAAGTAGAACTTGGATCAACATGCAGAACTCAAACATGAGCTGGTATACTTTTATTAAGTAAATATATTCACAAATATGGAGATGGTAGCAAACTTTCAGTTTTAAAATTACATAGTCTTACTGGCTTTAGGAACTTCCAACAGGGAATTAATTCACTCCTTCGGCTGGTGGGCAACTGAGGTCAAGAAGAAATCTGTGCTTTTTCTTTTTAGACAAATAAAGTAGTTTTTATAATGTTGTGAAAAGTGCTATAGGAGCACTGTGGGAAGCACTAGTAGGCTTGCTAGCACCTGTCTTCCCCTCCTCCTCCTCCCAGAGCCACGTGACTCGGCTGAATTATAGTAGAGAGAAAATACAAGGAGGGCGTAGGCCCTGGGCTCTTCCTTACTCTTTTTCTTTACTAAATATCTAGGTAACCTTGGACAATTTACCAAACCTTTCTAGGCTTTACATTTTAAAAATGAGTGTGTGTGTGTGTGTGTGTGTGTGTGTGTGTGTGTGTGTGTGTGTGTGTTCCACATTGTGCATATAGAGGTCAGAGGACAACTTCTTTGAGTTGGTAATCTGTTTCCACCAAGTAGGTCCCAGGATTTAATTCAGATTGCCAGGCTTGGTGACTGTTACTTTTACCCACTGAGCAGCATCCCCCTGGCTCCCTTTTCTAGGCTTTAAGCACTTGGTTTGTTTAGTGGTAGTGATAATACTTCTTCCACCTGAAATAGAATTGCATGATACTGTTTCAGATTTCAAGTGCACTAAACAAAAAGTAAATCCTTAAAAGTTTTACTAAGAAAGGTACATGCATAAAGTTGGAAAGTTAGAGTTAAATACTGTTAGATCTTACTTATTTGCTCTCTGAAACAGGGTCTCACACTGCATCCTGGGCTGGCCTGAAACTCACTGACCTCAAACTTGAAGTAATTTTGTCACAGCTTCTGGAGTATCTGGTTTACAGATATGAGCTACCATAACTGATTAATTTCCTAATTTTTAAAATTAATTTTTTATAACCATGGTGAATGAATGTGCTTAATTCAGTCTGAAAAATGTACATACATTTCATTAAGCCCTCCCAGCATACTCTTCCCTGACTTCTCAGTTGACTTCACTAGAGGCAAACCTTCCTACCAGTTTCTTGTACATGCTTCTCAAGACCCTTTATTCACATAGAGGCCTAAAACACATTGCCTATGTACTATGGTTAACCATGGATTTTACACATTTGAATAAAAAAAGTTAAATATTCAGTATCAAAGCACTGTTCTAAACATTAAGGATGTAGTTAAGAACAAACACTTGATCTTGGTTAAAAACTAGGAAGTGATAAAGCAAATCAAATACTAAAAACAGTCACTGGCACCTAAAATTTTAATGTTGAGCTTACAGATCCAGTAAACAACATGTAGGAAATTACAAAGAAAAGTAAGGCAAGATAAAGGACTAGAGACTAGCAGGAGGGAGAGTGAGACTTTTAGATGAAGACAGCGTTCTGTGTGGTACAGTCTGAGAACACAGATTTGAGTGAGTGAGAGCATGTGCTTAGGAAGGATCTATAGGAGATACATTCTGGGCAAAGGGGAAGTGTAAAAGCCCTGAAGCCAAGAGTTTTTGTTTTGTTTGTTGTTTCTTTTTGCCTTTATCATTTGCGTTGAATTCTATGCAGTATAGTTAAGTACTATGTTCTTACATAGCAGTACCTACAAGTTCATTTAATCAATAGTCCTTACACTGAAGCTAAAATTACTGGAAGTTTAAGTTATTAGTTATTGCTGTGTGAACAAAAAATTTCTACCTTTGTGATCTAGTGACTCTTTTATGAAACTATTCAGCCAAAATATGCAACCAAAAATACAAGTTTTGGAAAGTAACCTACAGTTTTTATATTTAAAAAAATACTTTGAAGTTTTTATGTTTATTATTTGGATGACACAGATTGTATATTTTTTCTTAAGAGCCTGATGCTGTGTTTGTTGTTGCTGTATATTTGCTTTGCTTTTAGAGAGGGTGTGCTGTAGACCAGGCTGGCCTAGAACTCACTGTGTGGTTAGAAATGACCGTGAACTTCTGATCCTCCCCCTCTTACCACTGCAGTGCTGGGAGAGCAGGTGTGCACTCACACCTGCTCAGGAGTGTGAGTCTTCCTTCATGTTGATGCAAATTCTATTTTCTGCTAATAGTTAGATTATTTATATAACTTATAAAGTTATACTACTATACTTTAGTGTAAAGAGAGACACTGGTTTGAATATTCTCTCACCTGGAACAACTACTAAACACAAGAGTAAGTCATGACAAATCAAATTTCATAAAAGGACCTGTTAGTAATTAGAGGACTTTATTTGGGTAAGAATATGAAAATAGGAATGATTTGTTAGTAGAATTCAGCTTCCTTAAGAAGAATTGCTCAGAGAAATGACCAAATAGGGTACCAGAATTGTTTTGGACTAATGGTATTATTTTTCAATGATTTCATTTGATAAATTTCTCATTTCTTGGTTTTTTTGAAAATGTGCTGAAGTGTCTGCTGTGTTTTTAATGCTGTTCCATTGTGATTGCTAATAAAAGGCATTTTCCTGCTTTACACCAAAAGAATTACATTCAAAATGTGTGTTGTGGTTTCTTTTCTTACAGCTTGCCAGTATTTGCTGTGCTGAAATGTTTTAATTTAAAGTTTCCTTCCTTTGAGTCTTTTAGTTTTCTCTGTTGCTGCTTTTTCTGTGACACAGCCTTTCATTATAGTCACTCTTCTTTTTTCCTTCCCCACTTCTTTCTCTTCCTTTTTAAAGCCATGAGAAGCCGATCCATTGGTGAATGTGCTCTGCCATCGGCCTATATTCGCAGTGCTAAAAGTGCTCCTGTTCTGATCCATACTTCCAAACCCTTCTTGCCTGATATTGTTCTCACTCCCCTTTCTGATGAGCTTTCAGGTAGTGCCACCTCTGCTAATTTCTGCACCACCCTTCCACTTTTTAATCCTCTGCTTTCAAATTTGCTTATCAAATAAACTCTTCAAAGTTAATTTCTTTGGGGGGAGGTGTGGGAAATTGGAAAATAATTGAGAAATCAACATTTTGAGTTATTTGAACTCTAATGCTATTCTTGCAGTTCATTCTGGAAGTGCTAAGTTTAGTGCTGTGCCAATGTCTTATATTTTTTAATTATAAAAGGCCAAGTTGTTATGTTTGATTTTTTTTTCTTTCAGGTGATTAAAAGATATAGTAATGAATATTTGTATCATAGATGTCTCACAACAGATAACAGACTTTTTTTTTTTTTTTTTTGGCTTTTCAAGACAGGATTTCTCTGTGTAACAGCCCTAGCTGTCCCCTGGAAGTAGACCAGGCTGGCCTCGAACTCACAGAGATCCGTCTGCCTCTGACTGTTGAGTGCTGGGATTAAAGGCATGTGCCACCACTGCCCAGCCAGATAACAGACTTTTAATGTTTTGTTGTTTTAGTTAACAATATGGTAAATCTTAAGTATTATTTCCTCCCTGTCTTCTGTATTTATGGAACTAATTGAGGGTATATAATCACTGGAGAAAACATATAATCTAATAGTTACTCTGGGGTTTTATATTAGATATAACACTATGTAGAATTCAAAGGATGTTCTCAAATCATTTTAAGCAATTCCATATAGCCCTAATTCCGAGGGACTTAAAAAACCTCAGCTTTCCCATTGGATTAGATCTTTATCAGTACCAGGATGGCATGCTCTTTTATTAAGACAGTTACTATTTAATAAAATGCATGGGTTTATTTCAGTGAGTTTTGAGAATTAACCATACACCGTCACCCAAATCAAATACGAAACATTTCCATTGCCCTAAAATTTCCCTACTCTATGCCAGTAACCACTCATTCTCCACCTCCACATGCAGAAACCGCTTTTAACTTCGTCATCTCACTTAGTATTGCCTTTAAGTTATGTTGCTTATATATAAAATTATACATAGCTTGTCTTTTGGACAGAAGCAAACAAGTATAGATATTGTGCAAAATGTGATTGTTCAATGAGCTTACCTGGGCATCATGAGGTACCATCCTGGCAGTTTGCTCACAGGTGTTTCTGACACTGCTGTTCTGAAGAGGTACTGGTGTTTTTGGTTTTGTGTGTATATGTGTAAGTTTTTTCTTTTCTTTTTCGCTTTAAAGTGTATCTTTAGTTCAGTGGACTGAAAGATCTGTGAAGGAAGGTACATCTGCGCTAATGATATTTTCAGTGCCTCTGCCATCTGTATTCCATTAAGATCAACTTCTCTTCTAAATTATCAGGGTTCCAATAATTGAGAATTACTTATATGTAAATGCAGAAATATGTCTAAATAAGTCTTATGTTTGATACTCTATAAAGATTTATAAATGACAAAATATATTTACATTTCTCAAAATGAAACAATAAAACATTCAGTTATTGGATAAATGCATTTTCTAGATGGCATCTGTAAGAATTACTTCTGGACAGTATTCTGATATGTTGTTACTTCTGGACAGTATTCTGATATGTTGTTACTTCTGATAGTATTCCAATATGTTGTTACTTCTGATAGTATTCTGATATGTTGCTACTTCTGAATAGTATTCTGATATGTTGCTACTTCTGGATAGTATTCTGATATGTTGTTACTTCTGGATAGTATTCTGATATGTTGTTACTTCTGGATAGTATTCTGATATGTTGTTACTTCTGAATAGTATTCTGATATGTTGTTACTTCTGAATAGTATTCTGATATGTTGTTACTTCTGACAGTATTCTGATATGTTGTTACTTCTGAATAGTATTCTGATATGTTGTTACTTCTGAATAGTATTCTGATATGTTGTTACTTCTGCATAGTATTCTGATATGTTGTTACTTCTGCATAGTATTCTGATATGTTGTTACTTCTGAATAGTATTCTGATATGTTGTTACTTCTTCATAGTATTCTGTGATATGTTGTTACTTCTGGACAGTATTCTGTGATATGTTGTTACTTCTGACAGTATTCTGATATGTTGTTCTTGTTTTGAGTCAGTGTTTTACTTTGTAGCTCAAACTAATCTGAAACTGCCTAGTTTAAGCTGGCCTGCAACAGTGATCCTCTGGCCTGCAACAGTGATCCTCTCACCTCAGCCTCCTAAGTTCTGGGAAAACAGGCACAAGCCACCATGCTCAGCCTCATAGTAAAATATATTTGGAAAATATTCAAGTATTATTTTGAAACCATAATATAATAAATTAGAGATAGTTTATAATTAAATTGGTATTTGATTTTGCAGTTAAATGACAAAAGTAAAATAGGAAATTTGGCCTTAATCCAAACCTTGGATGACCCATAAGATTTTTTGTTTGTTTGTTTGTTTGGTTGGTTTTTAAAGACAGAGTTTTTCTATGTAGCCCTGGCTGTTCTAGAAATCACTCTATAGACCAGGCTGGCCTTGAACTCAGAGATCAACTATCTTTGCCTTGGGGAATGCCGGGATTTAAGATGTGAGCCACCATGCCCAGCTGCTCCATAAATATTTGATGAATAAATCAGTAAAATTTAAGGCTACCAGTGCAAAACTTTAGGACAGTTGAATGGTATATATGTGGAATAATATCCACTTTAATGGATGAGAGAAAGTGGTATTTATTTCTCTTAAATATGGCCCTTAGTTCTAAATAACTGAATGAATAAATATTTTGCCCTTGGCTGTAAATATTGGCTATAAAAATATATCTTGCCTTTTCATTGCTCCATCCAAATACTATATCTTTCTATGCAAACAACACAGATTTTTGTCTGCATATGTCTCACTATAATTTATTTCTTCAAATTAGCAAAGTTTCTGTCTGATGACTGAACTAGATACAGTTAAAGAGAACCTTCTAGTTTATTGTAAACAGATAAATTCTTTTGTTTCAGGCTTTTAAAAGCACATTTACTTAAAACATGTAATACAAATAATCTTCACTTATTTAGAAAGATTAAAATTAATTTTGGCCACTGATTCTTAAATTTTTGGTTGGATCAGATAGTCTCCTGTTTTAAAAACTGTCAGAAAGTTTCTTTTTGTTTTTTGGAATCTTTGGGACTTTAGAAAATTTCTTGTCAGAAACTTTAATATTTTGACAAATAATTCTCGTAGGTGCTAATTAAAAAAAAACAAGAATATTTTTAAAACAAGAAGTACTTGATTTGTAGGGAAAACTCTAGGACTCACACCACTTATTTATGTACAATAGAGAAATAGGGATGGGGAAATGAAAGAACAGAGAAATCTATACTGTAGTAGTCAGGATATGTTGGAACCAAATTTCTGCTTTCTAATTGAGAATGTATTCTTAGTCTGTAACAAAATGCTAGAGTAAAGTAGCAGGCTCCCTGTTTAGTAGACACCTCCTGTCTGCTGCTGGAACACACCAAGTATATCTTCTTCCTCCATTCCCAACTGTGCAGGTGTGTCCATTACACTGATTGGTTACCCATCAAACTAGAATCTCTTCTGCCATTCACAGTAGGCTTTCATTGGTTCACTAAGAGGTGTTTGCTTCTTAAAGTGTACCACAGAACCATCTTTCTGCCACTTTCATCTTAGTATGGCCATTGTTCTGTCTTGACTCCTTCATTGGGTTTCTCATCCGCCATAATGAGTGCCAGTATCTCTCAGCTACTATTCCACAGAAGAGGCCTCAGGTCCACACTGAAGGAGCACACAAACAGCACCAGAACCAGCAGTAAAATGTGTGGGTTTTTTTTTTTTTTTTTGGTTTTTCAAGACAGGGTTTCTCTGTGTAGCTTTGCCCATTTCCTGGAACTCACTTGGTAGCCCAGGCTGGCCTCGAACTCACAGAGATCTGCCTGGCTCTGCCTCCCAAGTGCTGGGATTAAAGGCGTGCGCCACCAGTAAAATGTGTTTTTAAAAGCTAAAAGAAAATCAAAGTGTTTCTTCCCTACCCCCTAATTCTCACCCCCGTTGAGACAGTCTCATGTAGTGAAGACTGGACTTGAACTCAGTATGCAGTCAAGGATGACCTTGACTACCTGATCTCCCTGCCTCTGCCTCCCAAGTACTGGGCCCAGGCTACATTGTTCCTTTCAAAATATTCCAAGTATTGCCTTAAATAGCATGAGATGTTTCTATTTCACAATTCTTGCTTTATTATAAATAAGTCATAAAGATTACCTTTTAAAAAGACCTTTAAATATTTATAGATGATAATATTTAAAAGATTTTCCAAGTGCCATGAATTTTTGCCTTCATTTTCCTCATTTGAGATAAAATGCCTTCTATGATAAACTTAACTGTTTAGATAATATTGGCATGCTAATCACTGGAACAAAACATTTTATATCTCACTTTCAAAGTGATGTTTATATTTCTTGTTTTTGGAATAGTCTTCCTCTAGCTCATGCTGGCCTCCAACTCATAGCAATCCTGTTTTAGCTTCCTGAGTGTTAGGATTAGAGGCATGAGCTCCCTGTGCAGGATGTCATTTTAGACTGTGCGGATTACCTCAGAAAGAACATTTTAAAAACACAGTTCTCCAAAACCAGTTTATTAAGATACTTGGCCACCAGTGTTGTATGAAAATGCACATACACAATGTCAAAGCAGGATTAAATCATTTTCAATTAGAAATCTTTTTCTCTTAGGACTCACAAGAGGCAAGGCGCACAGCATTTTAATGTTAACAGCAAACCTTCTTTTCCCTGAAAACTGACTTTAGATAAATAAAGTCACCATGTGCAAGCTGATGCACTCAGCGGTTAGAGTACTAAGATATAATGAGATGTAAAAAGGAAATGGATGAAGATTCATAGTGTTTGCTGACATATTGAGGGACCCCTAGAAGTCTGTTAACAAATAAAAAGTGCAGAATCCAGTATTTTTCAAGTTTATTTCAGCGTAAATACTTTCTCATAACATTTTGACAGTTTATATAATAACGTTAAGGTCCATAGAACACAAATTTAGAAGACACTGAACTAACTTTTTTGTTTGTTTTTCGAGACAGGGTTTCTCTGTGTAGCTTTGGTGCCTTTCCTGGAACTCACTCTATAGCCCTAGGCTGGCCTCGAACTCACAGAGATCCGCCTGGCTCTGCCTCCCAATGCTGGGATTAAAGGCGTGTGCCACCACCACCTGGCCACAACTAACTTTTAAATAAAACAAACAAAAAAAAAAAACCCACAAAAAAAACTGTGAAATCTGATGATTATATCAGTTTATATTGTAGGGATCTGAGTTATTGTTTGATTTTTTGCATTTGTGATACAGGGAAGCCAATTGACGGCATGGAGTTTGTTTTGTCAGGGGGTAGGTGGAGGAGAGAGAAGAGATAGCTGTATGGTACAGATATGTAAAATTAGTGCTAAGTTACAAGCAAATCATGGCTTGAATCTTCAACCATTCCAGTTGGTTAGTTATGTATGTTTCCTATAAGGTTTGAGTAAATTTTACTTTAGAAGAATTTGATGTATAAACAAACCGTTGATGGGTAGTCAGGTCATAAATAAGCCAGCTGTAGTGGTGTAGGTCCCTCATTCTAGCACCAGTGAAACTGAGGCAGGAGTAGAAGATCGAGAGCACAAAAGATGATGTCTTAAAAAAAAAAAATTCAGAGAGAATCAGTCAGAAAAGTGGACTTCATAATCTGGGTGTGGTGGCACATGTCCTTAACTGCAGCATTTGGGAAATTGAGGCAGGAAGTTGTGAGTATGAGGCTAGCCTGGGCTACTTACCAAGCTCTGTTTCAAACACACAAACAAACTCGTTAATACAACAAAACTCCACAAAAGAATAAAAAGACTAAATAAAGAAAAGCAATGTGTTTCATGGTTTTCTGTATTTCTTCCCATGTTTATAACCATAACTGAGCACATAATAAAGATTTCCTGTGTGTATCTTTGAGATCAGGAATTGAAGGTCTGTAACAACTTTATCAAACAAAAATAGTGACACTCTTATAAACAATCACTCTGACTTTTGGTTAAAGTAGCAGTTTATCAGAAAAATGTCCACACAAAGGAGGCAATCCCTGTCACAGTGGTATGATTGAAATCCTAGCACTCTAGAGGCTGAGGCCAGCCTGAGATACTTAGCCAAGACCTTGTCTTGATAAAAATAAAAAGGTGGGAGAAGAAAAATATTTTCCTAATAGTTTTTAAATTAAAATTAATTGCATTATGATATTCTTGAATAGCTTGAATGCGGGGAATTAAATTAAACTTCTTTTAACTCTCCCTACACCTATGAGTTTTTAAAAACATACTAAAATTGTTTAAAATGACCTCTCAGTTCTCGAAGTACCATTTTTACCAGCCCTTTTGTCTTCTCCATTATTTTTTGAGGGCCATTCTAGCCAAATAGTTGTGAAGGCTGTGATGCCGTGTCTTAGAACTTCATATATAGTTATAGATTCAATTATTGACTGTCCTAGAAGAGTTTTCCTAGGCTAGGGACCAAGTTAAAGTCATTGGCATTATGCCAACACTTTCTTAACATAAGACTTGTCTTTAGTAGTTGAAAAAAAAAGTATTTTCTTGGGCCCTTAGCTCAGATTTTGATACAGTATATGTTGGGGCTTGCATAAATGCCAAATACAACTTTTTAGTAATTTTGGCATCTGAGGAAGCACAGTCTCTCTGGCCTCTCTCCCAGCATCTGTTGAGAGTTACTGCACTAGACTTCACTTGAATGCATTTGACGGTGAACTTAGCAGACTTTCTGGTTTGTTTTGCTTTTGAGACAAGGTTTTTTTTTGTTTGTTTGTTTTGAGACAGGTTTCTCTGTGTAGCCATGGCTATCCTGGAACTTGTACTATAAACCAGGCTGGCCTCTAACTCAGAGATTCATCTGCCTCTGCCTTCCCAGTGCTGGGTTTAAAGATGTGCCCCACCACCACCAGGCTTGAGACAGGGATTTTTTATGCAGCCCAAGCTCCACCACTACAACTAGCAGTGTTCTTTTCCTCTTAAGCAATTTCTTAAGCAAATTTGTTTATATTGCCAAAAACAATGCCTTCATGAAAGGAGGGTATTAAAAAATTTAACAATAGGGGCAATTTATTATTTATAATTCTGTTTTCTGGCAGAAGAAAGATGCCCCCCTCTTTTCTAAATTTTGCCAAGTAAGAATGAAACTTTTCCATCTCTAATTAAATAAGTATGTTCCTCTTTATGCAATGAAGATACTTCTTTTTCCTGTCATCACTATGTAATAGCATATCCATCTTTGGTAGCTCTTTGCACCTATAATATGATGGTTATAGCATAATTCCAAATTATATATTCAGTTCTTGGCCCAGAACTCACTTGTTGAGTAGAGGATAACTTTGAACTCCTGTTCTTCCTGTATCTACTTATGAAATACCGGGATTATAGGTGTGTGTGGTCACACGCAGCCTCCAAAAATCTCTTTTTTATTGAATTATCATCTTAATATTTTCAAAGTAAAATTGGCTGGTAACTTAAAAGGGCAGTTGGTAGATGTCAGCAGAGTGACTCCTCCCTGTATTCCCAGCAGGCAGGAGTTGAGACAACTTGTGAGTTTAAGGACCACTTGGGCTGCATAGTGAGTTAGTCTAGGCCAGCCTGGCCTAGAAAGTTAAGAGCCTGTTTCAGAAAAAGAAAAAAAAGAAAAGAAAAGAAGGCAGCCCATACATAACATGCTCATAAACAAAACACTATAGTATAACATAAAACTAAAGGAACATGAACATGCACCTGCACACACAAACATGAACATGCATACATGAACATGGACACACATAAACATAAAACATGTATATGTGAATATTACAGTCTTGAAAGAGTAGAAGATAGTTCAGTGGCATAACTCTTTATCTGATTGATTGTTTTGGTTTTTTTATTCATGTATTTATTTTGAATCCTGGCCACAGGATTGATTGGTTTTTTAAGTCTTCATATGATTCAGTAATGTAACACTGCTTTGCCCACTGAGACATACTATCTCTTAAAAAGATACATAGGTGGTGTGCTACATCTATGTAAAACATTCTACCATGAAGGAACATTGATATCATTGTCAAAATAGGCAAAAAGTGATAAATTATCTATTAATTATTAGTAAGAAGCTTGAATTCCATAATGACATTGGTTTCTGTATAAACTAACATAGATCATTTTAAGTTCAAGGGCCATAAAATACCAATATTTGTGCTTTACTAAGATAATAATTTAACTTCATTAAAAGAATTTGGAGATTTCTGCTTTTTAGAAATCTAGTTGAATGTTAATATTTCTAATTTAAGAGGTTCTGTTCTTGAGGAATTATTTTTACCAATGAGGAACAACTTTAAAAAAAAAAACTTTCATGTATTTGTTGTGCATTTGTGTGTGGGCTTGTGCACATGAGTGCTAGTACCCAAAGAAGCCAGAGAAGGCACCAGATCTCTTGGAGCTAGAGTAGGAGGCTGCTGTGTGCTACCGTGGGCTGCTGTGGACTGTGTTCCAACCTGGGTGCTGGGACCCACACTCATATCTCTAGAGGAGCAGTGTGTGCTTCTCAGCATCCAGCTGTCTGTCCAGCCCAGTGAGCAGCATCAGAAAGTAATTGATGCTTCCCTTCTTCTGTATTGTATCCATTCTGTATGATAAATGCTCTGAAAAGCAATGAAGATAGTTGTATGAACAGCATAAAAATCTTCAAGAAACCTAAATTGTGTTGGAAGGGTTTTTCTCCTTATATGCTACAAGCTAACAGTAATACTTTAATGCACAATTTACCTTTAAAACTAGCAAAATAACCTTCCTTTGAAACATAATATTCAGAAAAATGTACATTTTAATACAGAAAATAATCTTCAATGCTTTAATGCTAAACATTACCAAGGAAACCTAGGCAAAAAAGACTTGTCACGCCTATAAAATTACAGGTTTCCGTGAAGCATTGATTCAGTAGTCAAGAATATTTTTTTTTCATTTACTTAAGATAGCAGAAAGACCACCATTTAGTTCTCTCATGGACTCTGAAATTACACTGAATAAGAATTTACCTTTTGTAAACAAGGAAGCTGCTCTCATGCCCTCACCTTCTAAAGGATGTGAATTAAAACTCAGTTACTTTGTGTTCCTGGAAAAATGATAGCTTCATTCTGATCTAAATGTTTAGTTAGAACACTTCGGTGATAGTACAGTTACTTCTGTTTTGTGAGATAGGGCCTCACTTTTGTAGCGTAGGCTAGCTTTTTGTTTTGTTTTTTTGAGACAGGGTTTCTCTGTGTAGTTTTGGTGCCTTTCCTGGAACTCGCTTTGGAGACCAGGCTGACCTTGAGCTCAGAGAGATCCACCTGGCTCTGCCTCCCCAGTGCTGGAATTAAAGGCGTGTGCCACCACCACCCGGCTCATAGGCTAGCTTTGAACAAAGCTCTTCAGCCCTCTGCCTCCCAAGTGCTAGATTATACCCCTGTGCCAGCCACGATGCCAGGCTTAGTTCTGTTTACTTTTAGCATTTGCATTACAAGTGTAATAAATAGCAATGATAATCTCTTAAAATTCTGATTTTATTTCGCTGGTAGATACATTTTTTTATTTCTAGGTAACCTAAAGACTTTATTTTTATTAATTTTTAATTTATTATTATTACTATTATTATTTGGTTTATTGAGACAGAGTTTCTCTGTGTAACAGTGCTGGCTGTCCTGGAACTTGCCCTGTAGACCAGGCTGGACTCAAATTCAAAGATATGCTTGCCTCTGCCTCCCCAGTGCTGGGATTAATGATGTGCGCTACCACTGTCTGGCAAGACTTTATAATGAGTTCACAGGCATTGTGTTAACTTCCACAATTAACAATTACACTTTGAAAAATTATATGTAGTATTTGATTTTGTGATTTGTGGTTTCATAAATATTTTTGAGGACTTAAGTGTACTTAGCACTTAAAATTGTAATAATAATGTAATGACATTAAGCCATTTTTTGAAACTACATTATAAACTTGAGAAAAGAAAATTAATTCCTCTGGATTTCAACTTCCTCATCTGTAGGAGAATTAATTAGGTAATCTCTGAATCTCTATTTTTGACTTCAGAATCTGTACTTCGTTTTTATTATTTATTTATTCCTATTTTATGTGCATTGGTGTTTTGCCCACACACATGTCTATGTGAGGGTGTCAGACCCCTGGAACTGGAGTTAACAGACAGTTGTGAACTGCCATGTATGTGCTTGGAATTGAACCTGGGTCTTCCGGAAGAGTAGCTAGTGCTTTTAACTGCTGAGCCTTCTCTCCAGCCCCCCAGAATTTGTACTTCTTAAAAAAGAGAGGCAAGAAGCCATGGTTTCTAGAGTTTCTATTGCTGTGATAAAACACCATGACCAAAGGTGGCATAGGAAGGAAGGGGGTAATTTCAGTTTACAGCTTGTAGTCCATCATTCAGGGAAGTCAGGGCAGGAACTCAAGGCAGGGCCTAGATGCAGGTACTGATGCAGAGGCCATGGAGGAGTGATACTTAGTAACTTGCTCCTCTTGGCTTGCTCAGCCTGCCTTTTTATGGTACCCAGGACCACCTGCCCAGGGCTGGCTTTACCTACAGTGATCTGGGCCTTCCCACATCAGTCATTAATCAAGAAAATGCACCACAAGCTTGCCCATAGGCCAGTCTGGTGGGGGCATTTTCTCAGTTAAGGTTTCTTCTTTCCAAATGACTAGCTTGTGTCAAGTTAGCATAAAACTACCCAGCACAGTGCTTGCTTATGAGAAGGGCCACTCATAGGTAGATAAGATTTCTCTATAGCAGATTTAAATATTTTTATCTAAAACAAAGAATAATTTTTTCGATGTACTAATCTTATTTTGTTTTTTACTGATTATATTGGATAGTAAAGAGTAGAATTTAAGATTATAGTAAATAAAGTAAAACAGAAGAAAACATACAGTGTCCTGACAAAGAGAACTTTAAGGAACAGAGGGGAGATTTCCCTTACTATAATATGTGGTCGATTGGATAGCGACAGTTGAGGAAAGGCAATGCCTTCTTCCTGCCTGATGGGACAGAATTTCTAAAAGTCTACATGAAACACCTAAATCAGCTCTGTGTGTTACGATCTCTTTCCCCTCCCCCGCTTAAAGTGCGAATAGGAAAGACTAACAAGTCTGAATTGCTTGGTGTATTGGCACAGCTCTATCTTAAACTGCACTTCCGAGTGTTTCATCACCTCACTCTTCATATGCATGTTAACATCTTAAGTGCATTCCGGTCGTTTTCTAATTCATTGACACCACATGCCTTGGGCCCATCATATTTTTGAAAAGTCAGCTTTATATTTTTAATTGGTTTTCTTCAGTTGAACTTACAAAAAAAAAATCAGAATTTTTTTTTATCGGGAAGCATATGCTTGGGTTGTGGGTGAAACAGCTTTATATTTCTATAATTTCTACTATGTATAATTTTTGTCTTTTACAGATATTGATGATGCTCAAATCCTTCCCCGTTCAACCAGAGTCAGACATTTTTCACAGAGTGAAGACACTGGAAATGAAGTTTTTGGAGCTTTGAATGAGGAACAGCCATTGCCTCGAAGTAGCAGCACGTCTGACATCTTGGAACCATTCACTGTTGAGCGAGCCAAAGGTGCAGTTCCTGTCGTTGACAGTTCATCCCGCCATGCTCCGAGCTTGCAGAGTTCCACAGAGGCTTCTTCAATAACTAGATCCACTGAAAGCCACATCACTGATTCTCATAGTAGAGAGTCTTCTCTGGAAGTTGGTGATAGCATATATGACCATCTCTGTCATTTAATAGGTCCAGTAGAACTTGCAGATGCAGCTTTTGAACAAATCCAGTACATTGACCTTGAAGGAGACGATGATCTTCTTTCTTCCCTGAAAGAATACTTTAAGGAAAACCAGGAAAATCATAGTAAAAGTGAGCTAGGTAAAGATACAGCTTCTCAGAAGGTGATTATTGCAGTAACTAGAGATGAAATACCATCTTTAGATAAATTAGAATACATAGGCCAGGAAATAACATCAGAAAATCTCATGTCTGTCGTTGGGACTCCTGAAAATACAGCATTTCCAAAAGAACCAAGCTCAGCTGTCTTCACGAGCACTCTTGCACCTAACCAGTCAGTTAGTTTCCTGAGAACACAAACTGCTGAAAAATCTAAGCAACTCAATCTTGATGACCAGTCCTCGGATCCTAGTTCAGATAGCCCTTGTGATAAAGACAAAAAGAAACATCTGTATAGACAAACAGCCACAGAAGTAGATGCCTGTGTAGATGTGACACTAGGTGAAAAGCTTAAGAGTATACAAGTTAATGAAAAAATCACCCCATATATAATGCATGCCAAGAAAACTGCACTAAAAGCACCAGTAAACCGCAGAATGCCTCATGTTTCCAACATTAGCAAGCTTTCTCCAACTAAGAGGAGCTTGTCTGAAACAGTAACGCATAGGGCCAAAATCATGAAAATTGCTGCTAAGAAACGCAATAGTGTTCATGTTACTTTTAGACCGTCTACTGAGTCTGTCCAGTTCTATAACCCTCTGGAAAACAAAGAGGCTCCATGGAAGATGAGACTACGGAAGCTCAGTGCCTTTAGCAGTAGTAGCAATAGCAGTGCCAGCAACACACAGACCAGCTCAACTAGTGGTACAGACCTTGTAAAACTTGGTGTGTACAGACCTCTCGATACGATTGGTGCAGCATCAGTTAGCAAACCAGTGAAGGAATCCACAGAGATTCCCACCACCACATCACAGAAAGAAGGAATTGCAAGTAACCAGTTAGGGAGCCGCAGTACTCTTAGGTCATCAAGTCACGAGGCAGGACTACAGCAGGGCTCCCTGGGTGGCGTTTATAAAACTGTTGTACATGCTCTTTCGAAGCCGAAGGCAAATGTTTCCCCACAGAGGCAGAACAGAATGCCAGCAGAGGCTCCACTGAGGGATCTGTACAGTCATGTAATGGGCTATTTTGGAAGGAAAGCTGCAGGTGAGCACTAACAGTGTGCAGAGCGCAAAAGGAGAAAGACAGCACCAGTTTGGCTTAATGCAACTGAAGCAAGCTCTAAGCAATCAAAAAGCTTTGGGATGGTCACTGCTTTCTCTCTGTTTGGTTATGCATGCGCCTTTCCCCAGCTGTATTTTTCCCAGCATACAATATTTATTTAAATTACTAATTTCCCTTATGAGGCATTTAGTTAAACCTCTTTGCTGCTGAACAATAAAATAGAAAGGGAAGATGCAGGAACAAATTTAATGACCTTTCAAAGGTCAAGTATTTTTCTGAGTGTGCCCCGTGAGTCTTGAAGTTTACTGAGGAGTTGGCTGTACCTTCTCTCTTGCCCTACTACTTTATGTCTAAACGGGCATTAGCTGTAGCTAATTAAATTCTCTTATTCTTACTGCTAACTTAGTTGGTTTTATATTTTTTCCTTGGTAGAAGGTTACTTTGACATCTAACATAACAGAAATCAAAGTCCTAAAACTAGCACCAACATTATACTTAACTATCGTTGAAGAGGAAATCCTTTCTTTAATCTCAAAGAAGATTTAATCAGTTTCCATTCAAGGCATTTCTGAAAAAAAAATTGCTGTAGGCCTTTAGCCTTTCATTCTTGTGTATAGAATGTATCTTTGAAAGATTGAAATATTTATTGTGAAATTTTAAATGTGCATGAAGGTTTCATAACAGCTAATCATTATTTCAATGTGGAACCTAAACGTGCAGATTAGAAAAAGGAAGCAAGATTGTAGTAACCACTTTATCTTGTTTCAAAATTAAACAGCTTTACAGATACAGAAACTTAACTTTCAGCAGTAAGGTAGGTTTTGTTTTCATTTGTTTTAACATGGTTTTGTTAGCATGATTAACAACGCTGTGTAATGCATCTTGCATTGAGCCATTAATGCCACTTGAGGGCAGTATATTACAGCTTAGCAAAGCCTGGCCAGTAATATAAAGACAATGGTATTGCACAGTCTGAAACTCTTCATGGTTCAGTAGGTATCTAAGCAGCGCTGGTCTTTGTTCTACAGAGAAACAAACTTTTCAACAGTATGATAGTGACATAATTATCTTATTTTCCACCAGTTAGTTTTCCAAGTGAAAATAATCTTGTTACTATAAAATCATATTATAGTGTCAGTGTTAAACAAATCAAGTAACTATTTTGGTTTAATTTTTTTCTTGACTCTTGTGAAAATTTAACCTTTTTTTTCTTCAAGCACTGAAGTTAGATTTTAGGCTAAATCTAAAAAACAGTATACCAAATCATGAAATTTTAATTTGTATCCAAACCTAAATGTGTTTGTGTCTCACTGAGATTTGCAAAAATTGAAAGGATATATTCTTGCATTTATTCTCTGGGAAAAGAGGGAGAATGTAAATTATTACAGCCCTATAGCAGCATAGAGTAGGAAGAAAGAAAAATATACCAGTTTCTTTATAGGCAATATTAACCTGACTTCAGCTAGTGCTTACCTCTAGCTTTCTTGCTGTTTAAGGTCATACTGAAGATTGACTAACATCTGCTTAGTTAAATAAAGTAAATACAATTTACTAATTCTTAAAAATTAAATCTGAAAGGAGGGAAATTATTCATAAGTGCATGTTTGGCAAATAATGGATATGGCAGAGGTACTTTATTTTGGATTATTTGTTTCAAATTTAGAAGATACAGTTAAGTTGTTGCTTACTATATGTAGTTATTTATTTGCTTCTAGTAAATAAAGAGGATACGAGCCCCAAACTGCCTCCTCTTACTAGTGACACTGGCGGCAGCAGTGCTAATGTCCCTGACCTGATGGATGAGTTCATAGCAGAGCGCCTTCGAAGTGGGAACGCCTCGGTGAGCTTGCTTTTTCTGCCATTTATTTGGCTTGAGACAAAGATAGAAAACTAAAAGATAGGTATAATGTATATGTGGAAGTTCTTCTTCAAAACTTCATTTTACTGAAATGTAACCCTTCTTTATGAAGTAATTAAAACATTTTACCATGAATGTATTTATTTTATCTGTGTATATATGTGGGTGCATGTATGCCATAGCATGCACATGAGTGTCTGAGGACAGCTTAGGGGAGGTAGTTCTCGCTTCTGCCTGTTCATCAGTGTTCACAGTAAGCACCTTCATCACTGACTTGCCAGCCCTTACAACTTTTAAAAGCTGGACTTAGGGGTACAAAGTTCTACCCAGCTGCTCAGGAGGCTGAGGCAGGAGGATAGCTAGTTCAAGACATTACCTGAAGTACAATGTAAGTTCAAAGCCAGCTTGTGTAACTTAGTGTGACCCAGTCTTATCAAAAGTAAAAGGAAAGCTGGCTGGACCTCAGTGATAGAGTACTTGCCTAACATTTACAAATCTTTAGGTCAAATCCCCAGAGGGTTGGGGTGGGGTGGGGTGGCTCGGAATATGTGTATTGTGTTTTAAACTAAAGATTTTAAATTATATTTTTTCAAATTGTATTTTTTTATTAAAAGACATAAAACATTGAAATTTGTAGCTTTTACTACAGACACACTGGACTATTAGGAGTTGTAAGCCACTTCCTTCCTAGTTCCCCTTACACTCTTGTGAGGCTGGGATCACCTGCTAACTGTCAGTAGGAAAGGACAACAGGAGTCACTTAGCCCGGTTCCGTAGTTTTGATAGCGTAAATATTGCTTAAACAGTTCAGATAACTCTAGAGTCGATGTTAAAATTTACCATTTATCTGAAATATTAAATATCAGAATGAAAATAAAAGCTAGTGTCTCTCTAGTTCTCAGTTGCAGAATTGCTTTTAAAAACTGTCATATTCCACTTGGGTTTTAATTTGTCCATGACTGTTACCTTTCCTTTTATTTGAATTTTTTCTTTGAGTGAGTGAGAATTCTTTTAGAATCATCTTTTTACGTCCTCTGTTTGCTTCTTTGTTCCACTGTGAAGTTTATTTTTCTTCTCTTTAAGAGCCTTAGACCCAGCCCCTCTCACCTGATAGTTGGCTCTTTGCTTTAAGTAGAACTACAGTAGCTTAGGCATCAGGTACATGTCATTACATACTATTTAGAATGTTTGATAAGTGTGTTTCTCCTGTCCAACTGAGATCCTAAATATCAGCATTTATACTGGTTATTATCTTGAAAATTAAAAGTTTCGGATGCTTAATTAAAATTTTAAAAAATATGTTAATTGTAAAATGTTTCTTGTTTTAGACTATGACAAGAAGGGGAAGCAGTCCAGGCAGCCTTGAAATCCCGAAAGACCTTCCTGACATTCTGAACAAACAGAGCCAGATGCGTCCTGTTGATGACCCAGGTGTACCCTCAGAGTGGACATCTCCTGCCAGCGCAGGGAGCAGTGATCTTATGAGCTCGGACAGTCATTCAGATTCTTTCAGTGCGTTCCAGTGCGATGGACGAAAATTTGACAGCAAGTATCTTTTACTGTTTGAAGCTGTGTTTTCTGTCAGTTGTTTGTTGATTTGTGGATTGCATAGCTTTTACTTTGCTCTCTGTTGTTACCCTATATGTTGATTTCACAAATTCTGAAGTAAGGTGGAGGGAGTCATCTTAGGTTGAGACCATTTTATTTTGAAAAAAAAAAACCCCTTTTTGCAGGGGGCATTTTGAAAAACCCAAACCATTGTCCATCATAAGATAGATTACATATTAAAGACAGAAGATGTGAAAAGAAAAATGATTTAGAACAGTGTTAATATTAAAGGGTCAGCATGGTTACGAGATGCTGTTATTAATGCACTCATATTTGACGTCTGTTGTCCAATTCTGTTCTACCCAGACCCTTCCTTGAATATTCCTCTATGTTAAATATCAGCAATTATTATCTGGTACCATATGTCACTACATCATTATGCTGCTGAAATTCTCTCTACACGTAGCATTCAGAGAATAAAGTAAAAAACTTCGGGAATCAAGTTTGTGAAGAGCTAGGAGGTACATTGGAGTAGTGTATGTTTCCTTCTGTAATAGATTGATTGTATACTGAGCTCAAACAGGTGCGATTTTAAGAGATGATGATGATGGTGATGTGTGTGTGTGTGTGTGTGTGTGTGTGTGTGTGTGTGTGTGAGAGAGAGAGAGAGAGAGAGAGAGAGAGAGAGGCAGACAGGTAGACAGGCACACAGGCACACAGATTTATAAAATACTTAAAAAGTAGTAAGTGTATCAGAAACTACATAAGAATGTCATTTTAAAATAATCATTGTTAATAGTAAGGTGTTACAATCCTAACATTGTGTGGTTGAGGGAGGGCGGGGACTGGACTATTTGAGTATTGTGTTGCTGCAGTACTAGCATTTCTTCTTCCTGCAGACTTTGGCTTCGGGACTGACATAGGGATCCCGTCCTCTGCGGATGTGGATTCAGGTTCTGGCCATCTTCAGAGCACCGAGGAGCAGGAAGTGGCTAGCCTAACAACACTTCATTTAGATTCAGAAACAAGCAGCCTTAATCAGCAAGCCTTCTCTGCTGAAGTTGCAACAGTTACTGGTAAAGTAACTCAGGGAATGTTAATCTTGGCTTCTAAACTTCCAAAGAATGGTTAAGTTTCTCCAGCTTGTATGACCTACTGCTATTTCAGTGGAGTTTTTTGTTTGTGTTTGTTTGTTTTGTTTTCATTTATTTCTTATTTTATTTTAACAGAGGAGCAAACAAAACAAAACAAAAACCCAAAGTAGTTTCTTGACATGAAGTACATATAGGTAAGCATTAGTGGACCCGATGTATATGCACCAGACTAGAAGAGGTTATTAAATAAACAATCTAGAAGAGGAAAAAAGTACTTCACTATATATTTTTCATTTTTTGGTTTTTTTGAGACAGGGTTTCTCTGTGTAGTTTTGGTACCTGCCCTAGATCTCATTCTGTAGACCAGGCTGACCTTGAACTCACAGAGATCCGCCTGGCACTACCTCCCAAGTGCTGGGATTCAAGGTGTGTGCCACCGCTGCCTGGTTCAGATACTTTTTAAATGTGACCAAACTCAACCTTAGTATAACAAGTGGTGTCCTTATTTATTTATTTTTTTAATATAAATGTCACTGCAGAGTTAGTGTAGAGATTAAAATGATCTTGAAGGCTCTACCGTGATCTAAACTTACTCTGGTTCCAGCTGTACTCTGATGCACCCCACTCAGCGGTTAGCCATTCCAGTTCATAGTCATGAGTAGTCACTGATGATTCTAGGCATCCTGATCTCTTTAAAAACAGAAATACTTCCCTATGCAAGCTTGATTCTAATTCTACTTTACTTAAAACATTAGTAAAACTGCTATGTTTTTCAAAGGTTATTACAATGTGAAAGAAAATGTCACCATTTTTTCTTATGTCTCTTTATTCATCAACACTAAAGCTCCAAGAGCTAGGGAGATGATTCAGTGAGTAAAGTACTAGCCAAGCGAGCACATGGATCTGAGTTTGGATGCCAGAACCCTTGAAAAAGCCAGACATAGCAATGCATTCCTTCTGCCCCAGGCTCCAGGAGCTTACTGGCCAGCCAGTCTACTTCAAAAAATAAGCTCCAGGTTGAATGAGAGATGCTGTCTTAAAAGTTGGATAGCAATAGAAAATGATGACATCCTAATATCAACAATCAGGCCTCTCCATGCTCCCACATGTACCTATGTGGATGAGTGCACCCACACACACAGGTACATACACACACAAAAGTAAATGAATAAATAAATAGTTCAAATAAAAAAATCTAAAAATTAAAACTTATGTATAAAAATTGGTTTTACGTTTGTTTATGTGGTCTTTTTTTGTAGCTAAACTTCTAAGAATTTGTAATATGCATGCAACTTATGTGCTGCATTGAATGACCGATTCTGTTACCCTATTGGGAGGTTTTAGTAGTAATACTAACCTTAATCTCAGACATTATCAGTAGTGCAGGGGTGTTTAAAAACAGCTGTTTTTTATTCACAAACATAAAATTCAGGAGTGAGTATAACTTCCTATACTCAATATACAAAACTTTGCAACATAATATTCCTTATGGTCAAGTTTGCATGCATTATCACACTGGTAACTGTGTTTTATCAGAGGGATGTTACTTCCCCTGGAATCTTCCCTCCTGTTTAATACAGAAGTTTTCATATACTACAAGAAATCTAGAGGGAAAGATTAAAAGATATGAAGTTTAATACATATAGTTAATATAAGCTCTATGCATATTGGGGATATGAGTATCAGTATAAAAATGTTGGGTTGTTTTTTTTTTTTTTTTGCTTTAAAAAATTCTTTTAACAGTGAAAAACCTTTAAGTCAGCCATTATAGAATCTTGTTATAAACTTAAAGGTAGTATTGATCCTCTGGTAGTTCATCTCAGTATAAACTGATTTTAAAATCTTAGGTCTTAAATATGGATTTAGGATATCAAGATGACTCATTGGGAAAAGGCTCTTGCCACCACTCCTAACAGCCTGAGTTGGTCCCAGAGATTTACATAGTGGAAGAAGAGAAACAGCTCCTGCAAGTTGTCCTCTAACCCCCACACATCCTGTGGTCAGTGGACACACACACACACACACACACACACACACACACACACACAGAGTAAATCTAAAATGTCTAATGTATTGATTTTTTATGAAATATGATAATACATGGAGATAAAAGAAATAGATTTGTATTTCAAAGCATTTGCTGAAAATATTGATGCCTCTTGGAGATGCTTGAAGTTTTCGCTAAGTGTTAAGGAGATTTTTCACCCTGTGCCTTCCGTGTGATAGTGCTTAGGCTAAGCTTCAGAGTCCTCAGGAATTTTCTTGTATGTCAAACAAAAGGAACATGCCACCTAGTTAGTAATATTACTCCTCCTAATTAATCCTAGGTGGAGTTGTATTATTTTTATACATAATTATCATATGATTATGTGATTATTATAACATGATGCATATACTATAGTTCTTTATCTTTTGAGCATTTATTGTGCTACTTTTAAAAATTACTCAAGTGATATGTGGAACCACACTTTTAGAAAATTAATACAAATGTGTAACTTATATTGTTTATTGCTTTACTGTATAGAAAGAAGTAAAAAGGAAAGGATTTTACAATTACTGGGTCTAGAACCTTGATATTTCTGAGTTAGAAAGAAATTGAAGATGAGAAAATGAACTATGTATATAGCTCCTGTTTAGTACCAGTGGACTCTGTTCTGTAGCTCCCATCAGCTATCCTGTATGGCACTTATGCTGCACAGTGCTTAAACTAGCAAGGTCACTTGCTGTGTGTCATGCACTGTGGTAGACACCAGCAATCAGTGATATGTGACGAGTAACAAGCCTGTGTTTAAGGAGTTTGTATTCTGCTGAGGGGTATTTCCAACTGAACAGGCATGTTAAAGTCAGTATGATAGTGGTATAATGTGAAGGTATGAAAGTCTATCAAGCCATATGGCAGGGAGTTACACTTGGTAAGGTCAGGAGTAGGCATCAGTAGGAAACAATGTCTAAGCCAAGAATTTAATCAGGATTCTGTGCAAAGAAAAGAAAACATGGAAAAGGTCTAGACTATGATGATTTTAATAAATAGAGTTCATTTGCCTAGAATACAAAAATTATAGGCAGATTGTTGAGTAATAAGAGCATTACAAGGATGCCTGAACACTAGGAAATTAATTGGAGGGTTTGCAAGAGAAATGAGAAGTCTTGGAGGATGTTTGTTTGTTTGTGTTTGAGACAGGGCCTCAGGTTGTAGCCCAGGTTGACCTTAAGTTCGTGGTCATCCTGCCTTAGCCATCCAAGTGCCAGGATGACAGGCATGTGCCACCATATCTATTGATTTGCAAGATTTTTGTTCGGTTGTTTGGTGGTTCTGTATGGCAGTTTTTGTGGGGAGGGGTGTAATTCTTTCACATGTATTTGTTTATGTTGTAAAGGTGTGCATGCATGTGTGAGCTGTGTACATATAAGGTAGAGGGTGATTTCCCAGAGTAAATTGTCTCCCTCTACGACATAGATTCTGGGGATTTCAGGTGGTCAGACTTGTTAAGCAAGTGTCTTTAACTGACTGAGACATCTTGCTGGCCATGTTTGTGTGTGTTTTAAAGACAGACTGTCATTAAGCCCAGGCTGGCCTCTGACTGAACATGTAGCTGAGGATGGCAGCACTGCATTCTTGGTCCTCCTAACACCTCGGTGCTGGGGTCATAGGCATATGTGTTGTTTCCGGAGTATCTTAAATGACGACATAATCAGACTGCATTTTCTTGTGTTTTCACTGTTACATGAGAACAGATTGGTGGGAAAGAGTAGAGATAAGGGGACACTGGAGGCTGGGAACTACTATAAACCAAGCTAGCATTGATCAGTATTATTATATAGAAGAACAGTCCTGTCACTGTTGACTTGTCCCAAATTCAAATGAGAAAAAGAGAATAAATTGCACTGGTACCAGAGTCTGTATAGCTAGACCAAGAATGGAAACAGAGGTTGTCACTGTCACTGATGGGTCCCATTGCCTGGCATACCTATTCCTGATCCTGTGTTAGTCCAGTGGTAGACAGTAGTGTGATTTTTGTTGACATCTTTGGAGAGTATCTAACTTGGTTTATCTTTTGATATTTTAAAGTTATGTCCTATTGGTGTTTGAAATATTATGTCTTAGATAGGATACTGAATATATTCTTCACAGTAATTTTATGAAATTTTATCTTTACAGGTTCAGAAAGTGCTTCCCCAGCCCATTCCGCTCTGGGATCCAGGTCACAGACACCTTCCCCATCTACACTAAATATAGATCACATGGAACAGAAGGATCTGCAGCTTGATGAGAAGCTCCACCACTCTGTTCTGCAGACGCCAGATGACCTAGGCAATGTTTGCAAGAATTTCTGTTCTTACAAAGTACTAGTGTCGGGAGAACTTAGGTCATCTTAGCAGTGCTTATTCATACTTAGTTCACGTCTTTGACTTCTCTGAGTCTTCTGTTGTTTTTCTTGCCCTTCAAAGGGGCTATTATTAAAATAGCTCTGATTGTTTTAACGTTTTATCATAGGTTTTAACAGCCTTATAATTAGTGATGGTGATTGCACTATATGGTGGTGTGTCATTTATTGATACGGTATTTTTCCTCTCCTCTCCCCACCCCTCTCTCTCTCCTTCCCCACTTTCTCCTCTTTCTTTTTTTGAGACAGGGGCTCACTATGTATCCCTGGCTGCCCTGGCCTGGAACTCACAGAGGTCTGCTGTCTCTGCCTCACAATGTCACCCTACCTGGTTCCTTGTTTTAAAATTTTGACTTTGAGACAGGGGGTTGCACTGTAGCCCAGGTTGGCCTCTGACTCCTACTACTCCTGTCTCAGCTCCCTAAGTGCTGGGATTGTAGGTGTGCTCACCATGGTTGAGGTCTCTGAATACTGTCCTTGAGTATCTTGCTCACTCACAGGAGGAAGTAGCAACACTATCTTTTGTCAGCCAGGCTTTTAGTAAAACAATTTGTCAAATTAGTAATTTCACCTATTGTTTTTTCAGTGCATTTAACTGAAATCCTGCATAGTATAAAAAGCATCAGATAAACACTTGGAACATATTCTGAAAATTAGCCAAGGACATATCTGACAAAATACTTAGAAATCCTATTAAAGATTCATTTTTATTATTCATAGCACATTTAACCTTACCAAAGGAAGAAATGAAAGCTATTTAACTCCTGGACTTCTTTAAAGGGCTCATTCTATTTTTTTTCTATATATATATTCCTAAAATTATATTATTTTATTTGTTTTTCTGTGTATTCTTGGTATTCTTTTCTTTTAATTGAAAATAGATTGTACTCTCATATGATACATTTTGACCACAATTTTCCCTTTCTCCCCTCCTCCCAGGCTGCCTCCCCCCACTTCACTTCTCCCCTAGATCCACTCCCCCTATGTTTCCTCTTCAGAAAGAGACGGCAGCCAAACAGGACAAAACAAGATACAGTAAGACAAGACAAAAGCTCATGTAGAGGCTGGACAAGGCAGCCCAATAGGAGGAAAAGGGTCCCAAGAGCAGGCAAAAGAGTCAGAGACACCCCCACTCCCACTGTTAGAGGTTCCACAAAAACACCAAGCTAACAGCCATAACGTATGCACAGAGAACCTGGTGCAGACCCATGCAGGCACTGTGCTTGCTGCTTCAGTCTCTGTGAACCCGTATGAGCACTGTCTAGTTGGTTTCCTGGGCCATGTTCTCCTGGTGTCCTCCATCCCCTCTGACTCCACAGTCTTTCCTCTCCCTCTTCTCACAGGGTTCCCGGATCTCTGAAGGGAGGGATCTGATGTAAACCTCCAATTTAGACGCTCTCCATATAAAGTCTGGCTGTGTGTCTCTGCACCTGCTCTCATCTGCTGCAGGAGGAAGCTTCTCTGATAATGGCTAGACAAGGCTCCAGTCTATGAGTATAGCAGACTATCATTAGGAATTAGTTCAGTGTCTTTCTTTCTTTCTTTCTTTCTTTCTTTCTTTCTTTCTTTCTTTCTTTCTTTCTTTCTCTCTCTCTCTCTCTCTCTCTCTCTCTCTCTCTCTCTCTCTTCTTTTCTTTTCTTTTCTTTCTTTCGTCTGTGGGCTATCCAGTCTTCTGTTCCTGGCCATCCAGGCGTTATAGGACATGGGCTCCCTCTCATGATGTGGGCCTCAAATTAAACCAAACATTGGTTGACCACTCCCACAAATCCTGCACTACCATTGCCCCAGCACATCTTGCAAGCAGGGCAGATTGTAGGTGAAGGGTTTTGTAGCTGGGTTGGTGTCCGGGTTTCTCTTTTTCTAGCCTGCACAGTACCTTCTTGCACCAAAGAGATTAGAACGTAGGGGTAAAGGCTCCAAGATGCAGGACCAGCTCAACCTCTCTACATTCTGTGAGCTATGCAGATGTTGTCCTCTCCAATGGGGCCCTGCTGTCAGTTTTCAGAGAGTGACCTTCCATCCTAGCATCAGTCTGGGTTATTTAGGGATCTCCACAGGACCCCCTTGGCCAACAACTCAACCAACTACAACCCAGTCCCACCACTGGAAGCCTTGCCTGACTACAAAAGATGGCCAGTTCAAACTGCAGAGCCTCCATTACTAGGAGTCCTCACTAGGTTTACCCCCATAAATTTCAGGAAGTTTCCACTGCACAAGGTTTCTACACTGTCCCCCAACCCCCCCCCCCAATTTCAGCTTTCTCTCCCTGCACTGTCTCCCTCTACCCACCCACTCCCTTACACCTGATCCCTCCCACTCCAGTCCCCACCTGCAAAATCTATTCTATTTCTCCTTCCCAGGGAGGTCCATGCATCCCCTAAAATAAAGGGCTCATTCTTTAATGTGCAGTTATATAACTCCTAAGCTTCTGCTTGGTGGATTGGTGTGACCTTTAACATGTTTGTATACTGTTTGCCCACCATTTGGAAGAAAAATTGTAAATTACAAAACAGTTAATATGACTAGTTTTTAAAAAATCCATAAATGATTCATGTAAATTTTACCAGGCTATTACCATTTTGCCAGTTTATATGTTTTTCCACATATAATTTAAATTTGTAAATATTTTAAAATTTAAGTTTACCTATAAACTTAAGTAGTTCTGTCCCCAAAATATGTGTGCTTCCTGTATAGCCTAATGCATTAGTTTCATTCACAATATTTAACATCAATTACCATTCTTTTAGCTCTAGTACATTTCCTCAGTTAGCCCATTAATATCATTTGTAGCTACGCCACACAACTTTTATTTTAAACAAATACTGTTTATTGTTTCTTGCCCCTTTAATTATTGAATATTTTATAGTTTTACTCTGAGGAAGTTAAGTTAGAGACAAATGAATCGATTCATCTCAATATATATATACACACACGTGTATGTATGAAGATGCTGTAGAATAGGAAGAATATTACAACTCTATGTGGTTAGAACTCATTAGCTTTCTTTTGATTTACTGGCTTTATACTGAAAGCCTACTTTTTATTCTAAAGATTAACTGTATAATACCTTTTAAATATTATTAGTTATTGTATAATTTACATGCAAAGAGAAAATTTAAGCATTACAAATATAAGATACATGTCTTGTAAAAATGGACTGTCTATAAATTATCAATATATTTGGAATATTATCAAACATGAAAGATCTTATTTAAGCTGGATGGTGGTGGCACATACCTTTAGTCCCAGCACTTGGGAGGCAGAGGCAGGTGGATCTCTTGAGTTTGAGGCCAGCCTGGTCTACAGAGCGAGTTCCAGGACAGCCAGGGCTACACAGAAAAAGCTTGTCTTGAAAAACCAAAAAAGAACCTATTTAAGATTCTTAGGGTCTACAAAATGTTTAGTTTCTTAAGTTCTTTAGTTGCAAGGATATCAGCATTTTTGTGTATTTTTGTTTAGTTATTTATTGCAAGATTTCACTGTGTAGCCTAAGCTAGCCTTGAATTCACTTGAACAAAGTGCAGGCTGGACTTGAATTGGTGAGGATCCTTCTGCGTCAGCTTTGCTAAGAGCTCGAATTACAGGCATGAGTCACCATTTATACTTTCTTAGAATTGCCTATACAGTTGTAAGCACTGAATAGTGGATTTTTTAAGCTGGAAAAAGTCTGTAGCAGAACCATCTATTTTATAAGTGAAGAAGTATAACCTTAAGTCATTAAAATAATTTGTTTAACATGGTTAGTGGCAGAAATGAGACTAAAATCAAAGTTACCTATATTTATTGCTTATCACCTTGTCAGTATTAAAGATAAAAAGGATAATTATGCCGGGCAGTGGTGGCATGAGGCAGAGGCAGGCAGATCTCTGAATTCAAGGTCAGCCTAGTCTACGAACTAGTTCCAGGACAGCCAGGGCTACACAGAGAAATCCTGTCTCAGAAAACAAAAACATCAAAAAAAGCATAATTATGCTAACTACTATTATGTTCAAATTTTAGTACAAGAATCTTTCTTATGTTGTGATATCTCTTTCAGTGCTACTGTTTGGACACTCTAGCTACATAGAAATTGGCTTATGAAGACTTCCTACAGGAATTACTTTTAGCCTAAGATTTTCTGCTTGATGATATAGTCTAAACTAGATATTAAATAAGTGAGAGTGTGTGATTATAAAATTGATATTTATGTCCCACATACATTTCTCTATCACAGGCCGGCAAGATGGTCCAGTGGGTAAAAGCGCTTGTAGCACAAGCCCCACCAGCTGCCTTCAATCCCCAGAACCCACAGTGTAAGGAGAGAACCAGCTCTACACACATATGCTCTCTCACACACATCACACACATACATGGATAATAATTGCCCTTTTTGAAAGCTGCACAAGAAGTGGTAGTTGCATATTTTTTCTTCAGCAAAATCTCAATAACAACCCTATTAACAAGAAATTATTACCAACACAGGGAATTATGAATTGGTAAGGTTTTGACATTGTCAGAAAAAAATGACTTATATTTGCTTCCTTTTGTTCACATTTGTAGATATTTAAGATTCTTCACTTAGGTTGGCTCTTTGGGTACTGACACAATTATGTTATTTTTTCTGTAGAAATCAGTGAATTTCCATCTGAATGCTGTAGCGTGATGGCAGGAGGTACGCTCACTGGATGGCATGCTGATGTTGCTACTGTCATGTGGCGAAGAATGCTGGGCATTTTGGGAGATGTCAATGCTATTATGGATCCTGAAATACATGCCCAAGTTTTTGATTACCTCTGTGAACTTTGGCAAAATCTAGCCAAGGTGAGGAAAAAATAAAGACTATAAGAGGAAAAGGGAAGAAAAATAAAGTATTAATAAGTAGAAGGCCAGGTGTGTGGTGCACACCTGTAATTCTGGCACTTGTAAGACTGTGACGGGATTATGAGGTAGAAGCCATGCTGGGATACATAGCAGGTTCTAGGCCAGCCTTGTCTATCCTGTCTCAAGAAACAACAAGCACCCTTCCCCACAAAAAAGAAGAGGCCTTTGAGAACATAATTACAACCTTGATCTTGCTTTGAATTCAATGAATGCTCAGCATGGTGAAGTCACTTGGCCATAATTAGTCATATGAAATAGGGTGTTATGGTAGAAACTGGATTTGACTTCTGTTTAAGGTAAAACAGCTAAAAGAGGAAATAGTGTAATATATGTGTGTTACCTTTCATTTGAAAATTATAGATCAGAGATAACCTTGGCATTTCAGCAGATAACCTGACTTCACCTTCTCCACCTGTTTTGATTCCTCCACTAAGAATTCTTACACCTTGGCTTTTTAAGGTAAGCTTAATATATAAAACATTAATATATTTTCTTTAATAAATTAGTCTTGAGCATTTGATAGAAATTTTAACAGATGTTTGGTCTTCAAGAACACTTACTTTTTAGCTAGTATCTTTAAGAAATTTTGCATAGAGAGGAGAGTTAGGCATAGCAGAATCACATTATTTATTTATTTAATAAAGCCAAAGTAAGTGTAGAAAAGTATGTCTTAAATGTTTTAAATACATTTCCTTATTTTTATTCATTTTCCCCCTGTCAGGGATCTCATCCATAGCCTTGCACATACTAGATAAGTGCTATAGCACTGAGCTATACCCACAACTCTAGAAGAGCCTGTCTTCATTATATTTAAATAAAAAGTAAAGCACCAACTACAGTTTTAGAGATTTGTTTCTCTTAAATATTATTTGATGCTTGAACTGTTTTCAAGTGAAACAGTCTGTGATTATTCATATGTACATTGAACATTTCAGTAACAGTAGTTTCCCTAGTCCTGACTTCTGGTTCATTAACAAAATTGGACCAACAAAGAAATATATGAAAACAGATACTGCTCATTATATTCGATTGTTTAAATAGTTCTAAACAATATTGATTTTTAGTATTAAAACTGATTTCTTAATTTTAGGCAACCATGTTGACTGATAAGTATAAACAAGGTAAATTACATGCATATAAACTTATTTGTAATACAATGAAAAGAAGACAAGATGTATCTCCAAATAGAGATTTTTTAACACATTTCTACAATATAATGCATTGTGGATTGCTTCATATTGATCAGGTAAATATGTGTACCTTTTTAAATGTTGTTTTATCAGTTGTGTCTGTTGTCAATTTGACAACAATTAGATTCACCTAGGAGATGGGCCTCGGAGCAGGTCTGTGAGAGATTGTCTTGATTACATTAATTGAGGTGGGAAGACTTGCCCTCTGTGAGTGGGTACCATTTCCTGTGCAGAGGATCCTGGACTGTGGAAGATGGAGCAAGCTGAGACTAGATGAACACATCCATTGCTCCATTCTGTCTGTGCACATAATGTGACTAGCTGCTTCGAGTTCTTGTCACTGTGACTTTCCTGCAGTGATGGACTATAACCTAGAGATCTGAGTTAAACAAACCATTTCTCTTTGAGTTGTTTAGGTCAACGTATTTTATCATAGCATTAGGAAAGGAAACAAAGACATTGGTTTTCAGTTCTGTTTAACTCTGGCTTTTTAAGAATTAAAACTGTCCTTCACACGTAGTGACTATATATAATTCAATCCCACTTTATGACCTTATTTATTCTTGAAAAGTAGTTGAAAACAAGCTATCACAGTACTTAAAGGACTGATTTCAGTGTTCTTTCAGCTTTCACATGCTAACCAACTTACTTTTTGAAGAGATTAAATAATCCTTTGTTTAGGTTGTTTTTTTTCTTAATATTCCAATGTGTCTGTTTTTAGGTATTTTATAATTGATTGTTAATTGACATTTGAGGAATATGAATTTGCTCACCTTTTCATACAGCAATCATAAGGTTTATTCTACTCTAAAATTTACCTCATATTTTCTTATTACTCAATACATTGCCATAATGATAATTACATTGCCTTGGCAGCTGTATCATTTATGATCATTGAATAATCATAGATAGGATTCTAGGACACGTATTTCAGGGGTGTTGATCTTAGTTGGAAAACTTAAAGTGTGGAAGATTACTGTAACTTGGCTAAATGTCAGTTGGAGAACACTAATATTCAAAGCTGATAGTCAATTTCTTTCTGAGCAAATGAGAAAATTTTATTCATTAATTTGAAAATAATTGTAGCATCCTGACCCTTATAAACATATCTCATATACTATTACATTCTTACTACTACAAAAATAGAGTTTTCATTTAAGGTCAGTCATTCAGTAGAAGGAAGACTGGTTGGGAGAAGAAGGGGATCAGTTGGGAGTAGGTGGGTCAATGACAAGAAAGGGTTATGGAGTAAGTATGATCAAAATATATTATGTACCTATATGAAAATAGCATAATGAAACATTATTATATATAATCAATACAGGCTAGTAAAAACCTTTCCTAAAAAGTCACATTGAATAATACAACCAAATGCACTGCATCTTTCCTGGTAAATTCCGGAATCATAATGCCATATTAAGAATATTCACTTAAAAACACCTACCTTTAGGTTTCTGAAGCCAGATATCTATTATTCAGGAACTTCCAACTTGTCTTTTTTCAAATAAGGTCTCTCCAGTTGCCACATAGCAGCTCATATAGGTTCAGTGTAGATTCAGAGTGTGAATTATCACACAGAAGCAGCTAGGTGACTGGAGAAACTGCCCTGTAATTCAGTGTTAGGAAATGTAGGGCTAACATTTGCTGTGAACAAAGAGCCCTCCCTGCTCTCTGATGTGGAAAACAAAGTTTTTGTCATTTATGTCAGTTAATCAAATGTGTTTTAAGTTCACTTTCCTAACAAAATATACTAAGCATGTATTAATTGGAAGAATCAAAATTGGTCTTTCCAGGTAGTCAGCCAGTATATTTTTTATTTCACATTTTACCTGTTTTTAATGATATCGATTAGTTGATACCCAAGATTACATATGTGGTCATCTTTCTTTCCTCTTCTCTTCTTCTAAGGACATTGTCAATACAATCATCAAGCACTGCTCACCTCAGTTTTTTTCACTTGGTTTGCCTGGTGCCACAATGCTCATTATGGATTTTATTATAGCAGCTGGGAGAGTGGCTTCTTCAGCTTTTCTTAATGTAAGTCTTTATTTCTAGTTCTTTTAAGATAATAAACTCTATCAAGACTCAGCTCACAAAGCAACAAAGAGAATACTATTGCTGATAAAATATAACAAATTCATGTCCAGGAAAGTTTACCATTTAATTGGAATTGATTGCTTCTCCCACATTAAAAAGAAAGAAATTCTGATGTGTTAAGAAATCAATAAAATTAGTTGGTGAATTCCCCCCAAGAGCTATAAAAATGGTTTACATCCAATAGGGAAAAAAAGATTTACAGTTGGGAAATCTATGGAAACAGGGAAGGAAGTGAAGAAAGGGTTGTGAGTTATTGTGAAAGATAAGAGTGGAGAATAATCATTACTGTTTATATCCATGAAATCATCATGTTATTCAACTAGAACTTTTAACAGTTAAAATCTGAATGGGATAAACAGCAAACACTTATGGGATAGCTCAGAAATATGTCCTTGGAGTAACCTTTACACGTTAAGAAGCTGTGAGATAATTGCACAGAAACCAGGGTGAGTGGAATATGTAAGTAGCAGAAATGAGCTAGCCAGGAAGGTAGTAACTGTGGACATAGTGCTAAAAAGGGTTAGATTTTGTCTAAGGGAAATTGAGTAATGATTTAAGGAAACAAGTTGTTAACATGATCAAGTGTGTATTTTAGAAAGATCACTTTCTAATATCCTGTTAGATAAAAGTTTAGGGTATATAGAAGAGAAAAGTACTTGTATGTCATTTTAAAACATGTACAACCATTTAACAGATTATTTCTGTTTTGAAAGCCCAACAGTGAATGATAAAAATGCTGTTTGTGGCAGTACATACGGTGTGTATTGGATACTGATGAGAGGTCAATAGAATAATTGTATACATAAGTCAAGAGGTCAAGAGAGATGTTTTAGAGGTGTTGTTAAAGCACTGAACCTGGATACAGTTGATCATGTGGAGGAAATGTACAAATGAGAAAGAAAAGACTGTATTCTAGCCAAGTTTGTTTTTCTACAGTTCCTGGAGAACAGTCATCGTATCTTGCATTTTGGTATCTCCAGGGCCTGGGCCAGGGCAGTGCTTAGATTCTCACTGACAGTGTTAAGTACCTACTATCTGCTCAACATTATGCTTAGCCCTTTGGTGGCTTTATAAACTTTTTCTTCCTTGTTCATATATGCAGAGGCTATTCTACAGAGGAACAGGGAAGTGTTCTGTATCACCCAAAGCGTGCTCTGCACAACAGCATTTACTATGATCTGGTTGCTCATTAGCATGCTGAAGTACTGAATCAGAACCTACGTTATGATGAGATTATAGATGATGAATGAAGTAATTATGGATACATCTTAGTAGGTTTTAAGTGCTGTGGACCAGGTTCTGGTGCTATACTGGCTTAAAGAAATACTTTAAAATATGGAAAGAGGTAATTAAGCCTGTGTCTTGAGAATATTAAATAAATACAGTACTCTGAAGTAGATTACATGGAAGACAAACCAAATATGAGGCACAAGCTACAACTTCATTGTAGTGTTACCATAGTACCCAGATAATCAGCCTCTTAGACTGGACAAAGTTGATAGAACTCAGGAGAAACTGTCACTTCTGATTAATTTACTGTGAAAACTTTTCCTCATCAGTGGACCAGTTACTCCAGATGACTAACCATATTTTCTGCAACTTTTGTCAAAGTTCTGTAGAATTAACCCTGATGCCTTTTATGTGACCCAGTTTCCTCCCCTACATCTAGATATTGGTTATGTATAGCATCCTTTGGGTAATGCAAGTAATAGTCCCTTTCTATGCTAATTCGCATGATGCCTATTACTGAGGAAGGCTACGTAGAAGCCAAATCGTTGTAGGAAACAAGCTAGACACTCACATGTGCCCTGTAAGGTTAGGGGCAGTCTTCCTCTGGATGGTGTTAAAAATCCCAATTCCAAGTTTTAGCTCTTTGGATTCTCTTTTAGATTCCATCCATATCATCTCTCATTGTTAATTTTTCCTTCCTTCCTTAAGCAGATTCCAAGTGATTGAATTTTGTCTTTCTCAACTATTACATAATCACTTGTTCCTGTTATAGCTTCATATCTAGACATTACCAGTTACCTTACCCAACTTAGCAAAAAACCTCAACTCATCCCTTCAACTGAATATTGAGTTTTTTTAAAACTAGTTCTATTTGTATAGGATAGTTTTAAACCAGGATAGTAGACGTCAGTTTACTCTGCCCTTTCATACCTGTCCATCTGGGCTGGTTTTTAATCTGGACATGAAGTATTTTATCTTTTGTTTTATTGTTTGTTCAGACAGGCCTTCAGCTTGCAGTCGACTTGCTCGGCCTCCCTAGGGTAGGGATTTTAGGTATACGTATACTCTTAATGGGTCTAGTAAAAATGAGCTGTTCTGTTCTGTTGAAAAGTCATGTAAGCTGAAATCATACTAAGCTGCAAGTCTTTTTTAGATATTGAGTCTTAATTTATGTGAATGGAAGTATTGTGTTGCTAATATACTGGTGTTTCACATTTTTATTAAGTATTCTTAAACCTCTAAGCCAATTGGTAAGTAAATAATGCCTTGGTCCCTGTTTAGTGGGCTTGTAAGAGGACAGAAGAGGAAATGTTCAGTATTGATATTTAAGAAATGACTTAATAAAGTGAAAGGCAACATGAAGTACTTTCTTCTGTAAGATTTATGTTGACATAAATTATGTTAGTAAAGATTAAGAACAGTGGTGTTTTTCATATTCATAAAAAGATAAAAAAACCATCTAGCCTGGTAGCCATTTCTTGGAGACAGAATTAACATTTTAATCTTTTTATTTACCCTGAAGTAGTGACATTGAGTCATCAGCTTATTTGAAATAATGAAGTGTGAACTACATTTAAAGTAATTTAGTCAGGCATGGTTGCATGTATCTATAAGCCCTGCACTTGGGAGGCTAAAATAGGAGAATTGCAAGTTCAAGACCACCCTTGCTGCAAAGTGAGTTTAGGGCCAGGTTAGGCTATGTAGCACAACCCCGTCTCTATAAATAAATAAGTAAATAAAATATTCATTTTCCCTTTAATTATGTTAAATGTTTATTGGTTACCAGCTTTTATTCCTATTTAAAATTCATTAGCTGCGGATGATTTCTGTTCATTGGTTGCTTTTCAAGAAAGTTTTGCTATTTGTCCATTATATTTACTAAGAATAATCATACTCTCTTTAGAAATTCTAGATGGAAACCTAAATCATTGACATTCCCTTTTTTAATCTTTTCATGCTCTCACTGTCCTGTGTAATGTAATTATAGAACAAAATGTTTAACAGTAGTTGAAGAACACAATTAGCTAGCATTTTATAGAATGTTTAAATCTGATACACAGGCACCACGAGTGGAAGCACAGGTTCTTCTGGGGTCCTTAGTTTGCTTTCCCAACTTGTACTGTGAACTGCCTGCTCTCCATCCCAACATCCCTGAGATTGCTGTTTCTCAGTTTACGGATGTGAAGGTAAGAAATAAGACACTCGTGTTTATTTAGCATATATGATGTAATCTGAATTCTCCCTTTTCCTTTTGAAATCTAGTTACTAAAGAATGTTAATACTCCAGCCATAAAACTGCTAGGAGCAAAGCCTTTTCATGTTTAAGAGCTTGGAAACCTTTCCTCATTACTGAGCCTGCTCACTTGTCTGCCCCTTAGGAGCCATTCACTTACTCCCTGACCCAAGACCTATGCTGCTAGTGTACGGCTTCTAAGGTTGAGATGCCAAACTAAAGCTGTATGTTTGACTTCCACTCTGTATTTCTTGATACATTATATCAAAGTGATAGAACTTTCCTGCCGTATGGAACTTTGTATGAAACATGGAGTATCTCCTGTACCTGAAGCATTAAAAAGGGCTTGGGCAATCACCAGGAACAGGCATGACAAATAACACTTGTGATGTATGCACTTCTCAAAGTTTCAGGTTAGAAAACTAGTAAGAAGTTGTTTTGAGCCTCTGCAGAAGTCAGCCTCTGTTTAAAGAGGAAATAGGATTTGATCACGTATTTAGTCCTATGGACTCAATACCTCTTAGACCAAGGCTGGCATGGAAATTTCTGTAAGGTTCTGACCCCAGCAGTGTGAGCCATAGTGAATAATTCTGTGACTAGGTCATTGTCTCTGACTGATGCCTGTGTACTCCAGATTCCCAAGGGCTTAGCACTCCTGTTAATAAAGTGTGCTGTGACAGTAACTGCACCATGTTCCATGCTTAATTTGAACTGGCCTTTAGCATCCGAAGAGCTGAGGAGGAGACACTGCAGCTCTGGGGGAATCATGCTGACGCTTTATTTTTCCAAGTTGCTTTCTCTGAAAGTTTGGTTTCAATTTCTTCTTAAGCCTTTAAAAATATTTTATTTTTAGTTAGTAAAAAGAGTATAGGTTTCATTATAGCATATTTTGAACTGTTTTGAGACAAGGTCTCACCATGTATCCTAGACAGGCCTAAAATTCACTCTGTAGCCCAGGAGTGCTTGAACTAGTAGAGATCCTCATGCCCCTGCCTCCCAAGTACAGGTATCACAGACTTATAGCACCAGGAATACTGTCAAAAGATAACTTTTTATTTTGTTTTGTTTTGTGTTTTCAGACAAGATTTCACTGTGTAGCCAAGACTGGCCTGGACCTTGTGGTCCTTTCATGTCTGCCTTCTGGCTTCCGAGAGTACAAGCATGTCATGATCCCTCATGTACTGTTTTCTTTTTATCATACTGATTTCTTTAGATATGTAACTATAAAAGGAATTGCTTTGGGTGACATAGCTATTCTAACAATATTAATATGTCCAATAAATGAACTACCTTTTCTTTCCAGGAATAGATTCTATTTAATCATATACAATCTTTCTAATGTGCTGTTCAGTTTATTTATTGAATACTAGTAATTTTTTGAGGACTTTTTAAAAAAGAAAGTAGTATCCTTATGGATTTGGGTATCTAGGTAATTCTGGCCTCATAAAATGAGTGTGAAGATGTTCTTATTTCTTCAGTTTTTTTTTTTTAAAGAGTTTGACAAAAATCAATCTTACTTTTAGAAGTGTTTGGTAGAATTTACCAATGAAGCCATCTGGCCCTGCCTTTCAAATAATATGTCTAAAAAAAAAAAACCTTAAAGGTATTCATGCCTCCTAAGTGTCAGCTCTGTTGTATAGTGAATCCTTATTACTCTCCTAATCATGAAAAAAAAAGTTATTTTTAAAGATATTTTAGTTAGAAATTTCATGATTTGTTAGCTACTTTTTAGAATAATGCTGGGTTTTTATTGAAAGTAAATATAAGAACAAGCTGTTTACTTACCCACTCTATTTCTAATGTCCAGAGCACTATCTGGCCCAGAATGGCCAACTAGTAAATATTTGTTGAATTAGTACATGAAAGCGAGTCATTTCTTCTGTTTCTTCTTATTTTAGGAACTTATAATTAAAACTGTCCTAAGCTCAGCGAGAGATGAGCCCTCTGGTCCTGCACGGTAGGTCAGATATTCTTAGATCTAGCACTTAATGTAACAATTCTGCTTAGTATTTTGTAAAAATTGATTACTATGCTTCAGATTGTTCCAGACTTCCAAAAGCCTTCATCCTTCATAACTAATCATTTGTTTTAATCTTGAGTACATTTTACTTTATCATTATATTTCATTAGTTATTTATGCAGTGCTTTGAGGTACAGCAGTAGAGATCAATGTTCATTAAAATAGTTATGATGCAGAAATTGATATATCTAAGGAAATAGTATATTTTAATAACCACCTATTTGATCATGATTTTTTTTAATGTATTTGATATGTACGCAGTGTTCTGCATGCAAGTATACCTGCAGGCCAGAAGAGGGCACCAGATCTCATTACAGGTGGTTGTGAGCCACCATGTGGTTGCTGAATGGAACTCTCTGCAAGAGCAGCCAGTGCTCTTAACCTCTGAGCCATTTGATCATGATTTTTAATAGACTATCAGAAGATTTTTACTTTCCCTTTCTTTTCTTGCATGTATGTGTACATGTATGTGTACACATGTCTATGCAGGCGCTCATATATGCAGGTTCTCAGGCCAGAGGAAGACATCAGGTGTCTTCTGTTGCTTTCCATTTTATTCCATTAAGACACGGAGTCTCTCCCTGAACCTAGAGCTTGCTGAGTTTTGGCTAGGCTGTTGGCCAGCATGACTCTGCTTACCCTATCCCCGCTGAGGTTGCTGGTTTATGCAGACCTGCTCAGGGTTTTATAGGAATGGAATGCTGGGATCTGAACTCAGGTCTTCCTGCTTTGGAGTAAGCACTCTTACCCACTGAGCCATCTCCCAAGCCCAAAGTAAATAATCTTAATTACTTTAATAAATTGGGCAAGAAACACCATACTCTGTTTTATGTCCCCTAATTTCTCTTGGTGTGCACACACAAATTCAGTAACATCTTGTTTGTAGCCTCTAATTTATTTAATATTTCAGTATTTTAAATTAATTCATTGAGTTTTGTTTTTTGAGACAGGATCTCATGTAAACATGGGCTGGCCTTGATCTCACTGTATAGCCAAGATAGCCCTTGAACTCCTGATCCTCCTGCCTCTGCTTCCCGAGTGCTAGGATAACAGGCAGGAACTACCACACCTAACCAAAGCTTGGTGTTCCAGAAAAAACCATTCAATGTAGGTACTCTCAGTCCCTGTTTTTGGTTAATTGAGTTTATGAAGCATTTTGCTTCATTTTAAAATGTATTGTTGCTTTAGGACTTCATATATTGCTATTGCTGAAACCTGAAACTTGGTTATTTAGATCTGTCAACACTGTGTAAGACTTACGGATTGATGCCAAGGGAGAAAAAATAAGGCAGTAGCCTTTACTCTGAAGACATTTTGGTCATCTCAGTAGTGAATAATTGGGTAGCATTAATAGTCTACACCATAAGAGGAGACTTCAGCCTCTTCTGTGTTCTGGAAGAAAAAATACTTTTTCATTGAATCATTATAAAATGTAGTGTTCCACTATATTTAAGAATATCAGTATTAATACATGTACATATTTTTATATTTGGAGAGAGCCATTATACAGTTTATCAGAAGCATAAACTTGAGTACATTGATGTCTTCCTGATTCTGATTATCAAATAACTTTCAGCTGAAACTTAGCTGAGTTACAGTTAGGAAAATAAAACCCCACAAGACATTAGGGAAACAACTACTACAAGGTCCATTTCTGCTGGTGTGTTAAATCTGAATAACACATTTTTTACTTATTTCATCAGTTTATTTTTATGTAAGTTCATTTTCCTGTGCCAGTCAAGAATATTAAAGTCTCCTGTTGAAAGCAGGTTCTGCATTTGTTTGGGAAGAAGACTTGTCACATTGCCAATTTAGTAATACGGATTTGTCAGGAAGGTACTGCACATTGTCCCAAGCCTACCTCTCTGTTTGCTGTATCACTATTGGTAATGAATACAGTAGAAAATTAGGTTTCAGTCTGGGGTGTTTTTATTTCCACTTTTCTTATCAGCTAACTCAGACAGTAACAAAGTCTTTGATTCACTCAAACAGTGAATGTACTGAATGTTTGGTTTTCTTTAAAGTCATTTTAGGCTGTCTTTTTTTTTTTTTTCTTTTCAGATGTGTAGCACTTTGCAGTTTAGGGATTTGGATTTGTGAAGAATTAGTCCATGAATCTCATCATCCTCAAATTAAGGAAGCTCTGAATGTAATTTGTGTTTCATTAAAGGTAAAGAAAACTATTTAATGAAATATATTGAGATCATTTAGGACACATGAATTTTTCCCCCAGACATTTAATAATCCTGGGCTCCAGTGACTACAATATTTAATAATCATTTTCATCATGTATTATTACATTAACTCCTTGATTCTGACTTGTTTTAAGAATAGTCCAACTCTTGAATTTAAGATGTTTTTGTGATGAGCTCTTTTGTCTGAACTTTCCTATATTTGACTTTTTTTCCTAGAAAACATGTGAATGATGTCTTAAAAACAAATGCGTCATTTAAAACAGCATCTAGAAGGGAGATGATTTAGTGTGTGTGTATAAGAGAAGGGAGGAGGGGCAGAGGAGAGGTGTGGTATAGGTTTATGTGTGTGCTTGTGTGCTGAGGCCAGAGTCATGGGCAGCTTTGAATCAGAACTCTCTATAACTCTAGTTCCAGGGGACCCAGTGCCCTCTTCTGACCTCTTTGGATACTAGGTCCGTACATGGTGTACATGCAGGCAACCAACACACAGTTAAAAAAAAAAAAGTTTAAAAAAAAGTAGTGATGATCTAATCATGTAGAAATTCTGAATAAAATTATAAATTTTTATTTTGTTTCATTAGTATTTGAGGGTTTGTTTTTGCTAGTGTTGTTTGAAACAAAAATCTCATTTAGCCCAGGCTAGCTTCTAATTCAATAGAATACTCAGACTGTCACTGAACTTGTAACTTTCCTGCTTTAGTGTTCTGAGGGCTAGAATTTCAAGCATGCTCCACCATGCTCTGCTTATATGAATATGTTTTACTTATGAAAGAAAATTTATTATTCTTGTCTGAGAACTTTCAATGCCACAGCATCTGTTTAAGGCTAAATAACATAATTTACATAGTAAGCACTTTTGAGTAATACCAGTTAATTGACAGATATTTCTGATTATATGCTATGTTTGAGGCATTTTGCTAAGGAAAGTGAAGAATAAAATGAACACTGTACAGATACGAGCTTTGAGAGATGAATGGTACAACAGCTGAAATTTATGATAAAAGGAAACATGAGATTTAAATTACCAGAAGCTAATGTTGATGAATATGCATGAAGAACTTTTATAACAATGATTTTTGTTGTTGCAGTTTACTAATAAAACAGTTGCCCATGTAGCTTGTAACATGCTTCACATGCTGGTTCACTATGTACCTAGACTTCAGACTTACCAGCCTGATTCACCCTTGAAAATTATTCAGGTAAATAACTTTGCATTTATTTTTATTATAAGCTTATATAAAAATTTCTTAGATATGGGTACCTTGAAATATGAAATTATTGCCAGGCGGTGGTGGCGCACGCCTTTAATCCCAGCACTCGGGAGGCAGAGCCAGGCGGATCTCTGTGAGTTCGAGGCCAGCCTGGGCTACCAAGTGAGTCCCAGGAAAGGTGCAAAGCTACACAGAGAAACCCTGTCTCAAAAAACCAAAAAAAAAAAAAAAAAAAAAAAAAGAAATATGAAATTATTTTAATAGGTGCAAATTTCTTTGTGGGTAAATACTTGGTGTTCATCTTGCTTTTTTATAATATCGAAGTTCCTGATAATTCTTTTGTACTTTTAAATTTTATCTATCTATCTATCTATCTATCTATCTATCTATCTTTCTACCTACCTACCTACCTATCTATCTATCTATCTATCGATCTATCTACCTATCTATCTGTCTATCTATCTATCTATCTATCTATCTATCTATCTATCTATCTATCTATCTACCTACCTACCTACCTACCTACCTACCTACCTACCTACCTATCTATCTACCTACCTATCTATCTATCTATCTATCTATCTATCTATCTATCTATCTATTTATTTTACATCCAGACTGCAGTTTCCCCTCCCTCCTCTCCTCCCACCCCCGTCCCCTCCCCTCTGCACCCCCCATTCCACTCCTCTGTTTCTGTTCAGAAAAGGGCAGTCCTCCCATGGATATCAGTTTGTTAAGATACGTTTATTTTATGTGTATGTATGTGCACCACATGCATGTAGTGCCTGCAGAGGTCAGGAACTGAAACTACAAATAGTTGTAAGCCATCCTGTGAGTGCTGGGGACTGAACCAAGGTTTTCTGCAAGAGCAGTAAATGCTCTTAACCACTGAGCATTTCTCCTCCTTTGTAATTTTTGTTGGAAGTATGGTTTCCTGGTTTGAATGAAATTTTTTTAAGTCATGAAAGTAGTTATTAGTTGTGAAAATTATATACTTCATACAAACTTATTAATGCCATTGTGTTTATAAATCTATATTCTGCTTCATTTTCTCTTAAGTGAGTAAAACATGCTATCCCTCCAGTTTACCAGAATCAGGGCATTACTCCTTCCTTTTTTAGCCAATCATTATGAAGTTTTATCTTTTATTCAAATTCAGTGTTTCCTGTGCTTCCTGTAAGACCCTTTATCGTTTCTTTTTTGCTACTGCAGTATCTTGCTCCTGGCAGGCATCTTCTTCCCCTTTAGGTCATCATTGACATTCTCACTTCACCTGAAACAAAAATGACCATAAAGTTCCTTTCTTTGGCTGTGAATTCAGACCCCCAACTGAAGATCCATCTCATCTTTCCAGAACCATATACAGTTTCCCATGAGATACATGTTCTCCAGGCAACTAAGTCTGCTTCTCCCAAATGTTCCTCTAACTCTCTTCTTATCTGAAATACTTTACTTCTCTCAAAACCCCCCCAATCTCTGTATGCCTTTCTTGGTATTCTTATAACATCTTCAAGAAAGCTGAAAATAAGTATTTATTAAGTTCCTACTGTAGAGCAATTGCTGTATCACTCACCTCTTCAGAAATATCTAATTTTTACTTTATTTTACTTATTTTATTTTATTTTTTGAGTCGGGGTCTCACTATGTAACTCTGGCTGGTTTGGAACTCAATATGTAGATCAGGCTGGTCTCAAACTCACAGACATCCACCTGCCTCTTCCTTCAAGTGCTGAGATTAAAGGCATATGCCACCACTCACAGCCCAATGTGTAACTCTTTTTCATTTTTATTTTTTTATTTTATTTTATTTTTTTTTTTTTTTTTTTTTTTTTTTGGTTTTTCGAGACAGGGTTTCTCTGTGTAGCTTTGTGCCTTTCCTGGGACTCACTTGGTAGTCCAGGCTGGCCTCGAACTCACAGAGATCCGCCTGGCTCTGCCTCCCGAGTGCTGGAATTAAAGGCATGCGCCACCACCGCCCGGCTTCATTTTTATTTTATATGCATGACTGTTTTGCCTGTGTATATGTCCTTGCACCACTTGTGTGCTTGGTACCTGCATATGCCAGAAGAGAGTATCAGATCCTTAGAATTGGAGTTGCAGGAGGTTGTGAGCCACCTTGTAGGTGCTGAGAATTGAATGTCCTCTAGAAAAGCAGCTAGTGCTCTTAACTGCTGAGCCATTTCTGCAGTTTCCCAGTATCTAATTCTTAAAATTATTTTGACATGGGAAATTATTCCCTCCACCACTTTACCTTGTTTAAGAGAGAACTAAAGACTTAGTAACTATATAAAGTCTCAAACCAATAACCAATAGGATAGAAAGAGGATTCATGTAGCACAAATCCTGATGCCCCTGTCATTAGGTAACATTACATCCTTCTGGCGTCTTTGATGGAGTTGAAGACTAATTAGTTATAATTATAGTTTTCCTTAGTTATAATAGAAAGTAAATTAGATACAAAACTCTAAGTCCGACATTAGAAATTTCTCTAACTTGTGTGTTTGGCATCTTTGTTAAATATTAAATGGCTTAAGTTACATGTACTCTTGTTTGGGTCTTTGATATTTTTCTCCCTCATTGGTCTACATGTCTGTTTTTGTACCAATACCAAATTGTTTTTACTAACATGGCTCTCTCCTATATCTTAAGATCTGGAATGATAATCCCTCCAACATTGTTCTCTTTGTTAAGGATTGATTTTGGCTATGTGGCGTCTTTTGTGATTCCATATGAATTTTAGGATAGAATGAGATCGGGGTTTTATTGGGATTGCAAATGATCATTTTCACAATATTAATTCTATGAATCCATGAGTATGGGCTGTCTTCCCATTTTCTACTGTGTTTTTCAGAGTTTTAAAGTTTTTATTTTAGAGGACCTTCATTTCCTTGGTTAGGTTTAATACTGGTATTTTATTTTCAATGAAGCTATTGTGAATGGGATTTTGTCCATTGTCTCTGTGTCTCTTGAGATGATCTTCTGATTTTTGTTCTTAAGTCCATTTATGTGACTTATTACATTTGTTGGACTGTGTGTGTTGACCTATCTTTGCATTTCAAGGAAAAGGCCAACTTGGTCATGGTGGATAATAGTCTCTCTCTCTCTCTCTCTCTCTCTCTCTCTCTCTCTCTCTCTCTCATTTAGGAAAGACTGGCTGTAGGTTATTTTTTAAAGTCTGGGAGAATTCTGCTGTGAATCCATCTGACCCTTCTAGTTTCCAAACTAGAAGGCTTTTTGTTATTATTTCAATCTTCTCATTTGTTATGGGTCTGTTTAGGCTGTTAACTTCTTGGTTTAATTTTGGTGGTTTAACTGAATCTAGAAATTCATGCATGTCTAGGTTTTCCAGTTTAATGGAATAAAGTTTTTTTTAAATATTCACTTATAATATTCTAAATTTGTCTCATGTCTGTTGTTTTTCTTTTCATTTCTGATTCTGTTAATTTGGGTCCTCATTTCTTTCTTTTGGTTAGTTGGGCCAAGGGTCTGTCGGTCTTGTTTATCTCCCAAATACCAGCTGTTAGATTTGTTGATTCTTTTTACTTACCGTTTTCTTTGTTTCTAGTTCATTGATTTTTTTTTTTTTTTGCTCTGGTTTTTGTTATTTCTTTCCATTGACTGGCTTTGGACTTGGTTCTTGTTTTTCAACTTTTTGAGTTGCATCAGTTTTTTTTTTTCCTGAGAAAGGTCTCTCTATATGTAGTGTAGACCCGGCTGGTCTTGAACTCACAGAGATCTGACTGGCTCTGCCTCCCAAGTACTGGGATTAAAGGTGTGCACTACTATGCCTGGTCCTCTTTCTGAATTTCTAATGTCGGCACTTAGAGCTATAAATTTTCCTTGTAGGGCTGCATTCAGTGTGTTCCAGAGGTTTTGTATTGCGTTTTCATATTCAGTTGGTTCCAGGAAATTTTTTCTTTCTTGATTTGTTCCCATTCACCATTCAGTAATGAGTTATTTAATTTCCAAGAGGTTATGTAATGCCTAGAGATTTGTTTTCTGTCCATTTTAAGTCTTACTGTGTCGTGATCAGACAGGATAGGAGGAGTTACTTCAATCTTTTTGTATTTGTAAAGGTTTATTATGTGTTCCAGTATATATTTTAGAGAAGCTTCTATGTGTTGCTGAGTAGAAAGTGTATTCTTTGGTGTTTGGGTGGAATATCCTGTGGATATGTATTAAGTCCATTTGATGTAGGATGTCAGTTAATTCTGAAGTTTTCTGTTTTTTTCTAGATGACCTGTCTGTTGGAGCAGTGGGGTATTGAAATCACAATTAATGGATTGATATGAATCTGTACATTTTTTAATGACATTGGAAGCATTGGAGTTTGGTGCATTCTATGTCTTCCTGGTTAACTGTCCCTTGATTAGAATGAGGTGTCCCTCTTTATCTCTTCTTACATGGTTTAATTTAAAGTCCATCCTGTCAGATTCTTCCTTGCTTCCCGGTCCCACTGAATTGGAGTGCTTTTGTGCATCCTTTTTCTTGATGGTGGTTCCTGTCTTTGAAGAAAAGCTGTGTTTCTTGCAGACAACAGATAGATGCTTTTTGTTTCTTGATCCATCCAGTCTGTGTCTTCTGGTTGTAGAATCAGGGCCATTGATACTGAAAGTTCTTATTGACATGTGTGTGTCAATTGTGGTCATCACATTGTTGATTTTTGGTCTTGTTTGTGTTCTCAGTGGAACTTTGTGTTTTAAAAATTATGGCTTCATACTTCTTTCCCCAGTCTCTCTGCTCTGCACATTTCTCTCTTCAACCCAAAGTCTTGCTTCCTGTATATTCTTTAGGTTTCTTTTGCTGGATATAAATTTTTTAGGCTGTTTATATCTTGGAAAGTTTTTCTTTGTCCTTCAATTATGGAAGGTAGTTTTGCTGGGCAGGCATATTAGTCTAAGCTAGCTGTCATAGTCTTTGGGGACTTAGAATACATTTCTCCAGGCTCTCCTCACTTTCCAAGTTGGCATTGAGAAATCAGCTGTTATTCTGATGGATTTTTTCTTTATGTATGACTTTTGCTTTTTCTCTTGCACCTTTCAATATAGTCTCTTTTCAGTGTTTTAACTATGGTATGCTGTGGGGATTTTATTTTTTGATCTTGTCCTTTTGTTCTGTGTGCTTCTTGTCCTTTTCTGTGTGTCTTTCCTTAGTTTGGGAATGTTTTCTTCTATGATCTTGTTGAAGTTCTTATCTGTCATTGTCCTTCGATTCTTCTTCCTCATCTATGTCTATAATTCAAAGGTGGTTTTTTTTCATGGTGTCCCACATTTCCTGTATGTTCCTTTCCTGTGTATACTTTTTTTTTTTTTGTAACTTTTCATACTTCTTGCTTCTCTGGTCTAGATCTTCTATTTTATCTTCAAGTCCTCTAATTCTGTCTTCTTACTAATTCATTCTGCTTGGAAGGCTTCCCTTTGCGATGTCTAGTTGAGTTGTTGGGTTTTCAAGCCCTTCTCATTTCAGCCTCAGTTCTCTTCAGTGTTTCTACCTCCTTGTCGAATTCCCCTGTCAAGTCCTGCACTGTCGTCATGTCCTTCAGCCTCCCTCGGGCTTGGGGTTTCCTGGGCATCACTCAGCTGTTCTCCTCAAGCTCTTTCTCCTTCATTTCACTGCGTGTTTCCTTGTGTCTTCTTTAAACTCCTTGAATTGTTTGATGAACTTTATGACTGTTCTGTTAAATCCTGTGTTGGGTTTCATCTAGGTCATTCTCATTGGCAAACCTTTCCACCAAACTGGTAGGTTCTGGAGAGAAGATGCTGGTTCGATCACTCATATTGTTAGTATTTTTATGATGGAATCAGGCTAGATCCTGGAAAGGGATGTGGGAGATCTGGCTGTGATAGGCTTGATGATGCTTTTGTTTGGAGGAATGTGGACTTTGGGACTTTGGATTAGAAAAGAAGTTGAACACTTTAAGTGGGTCTTAATGGCCATACTCGTAGGAACGTGGAAGACAGTGGTGCTGAGGGGGATTTAAACTGTGAGGGCCTGGCTCAAGAGGTTTCAAGGAAAAGAATTTTTGTATGTGGCCTAGAGACTGTTCTTGTGATATTTTGGTGAATAATATAGCTGCTTTTTGTCCTTGTCCAAAAAGTCTGCTGAGGCTAAAGTGAAGAGTTTTGGATTAATTGCATTGGCAAAGGAAATCTCAAAACAGCCTAGTATAGCCTATTTCGTGTGGTTACTACTGTTGACTTTTATGAAGATTTATAATGAAAAGGAGCAAGCTGGGCAAGGAAAAATACATGCTAGGCAAGCACTCTACCAACTGCATATTATCCCCAGCTACAGATTGGCATGCGCCCTAGCATTCTTGGATTTTGAAGTATTTCAGATATGGGCTGCTCAGTCAGCATAGATAGGGAGATCTGGAAAGGCACTGGAGTGTGGTTCTTGAGGTAGTGGGATTATGATTTTCATAAATCTTTTACCTCCATCTTTGAACTTCTTCAAATGTACCTAAATATCTGTTTTTATACACATTGATTGACCTTGTGAATTGAGTTACTATGAAATTATTTACCATTGACAGAACATATGCACTGTAATTTTCATTCTGTACATGTACATTATAATCCTTATAAATGATTAATAGTTAAATGTACTTAAAAAGCTTCCATGGTACAAATTAAAGTAACAGTATATGTGTTAGATACTATGTTTAGATGTTATATTGATGTTAAATTTACAGCAATCAATTTTATATCACTAAGAATGTAGTAATTAAATTTTAGGGAATACAATGAATATTTTGTATTTTAAACTCATTTACTTACTCTTTCATCTTTTGCCTACAGATCCTGATAGCTACTGTCACTCATCTTTTGCCAAGTACAGAAGCTTCATCATATGAAATGGACAAAAGGGTAATTTTATTTTTTTTACATTTAATATGTATTTATCTTGAATATTTAAATTTAAAAGTTTTAAAGGTACAAATAAATAAACATTCAATCAACTATGGTGAACTCTAACTTTCCATTACTTAAGTATAAAAAATTTTCATTTTATTGACTGGAGAGATGGCTTATAAATAGCTTGCCGCTATTGTAGAGGACCAAAGTTCGATTCCTAGCACCACATGGAGACTCACTGATGTCTGTAACTCCAGTATCAGGGCATCCAAGTCCTTCTTCTAGCCTCATGGCACCAGGCACACAAACGTTGAACAGACATCCATGTAGACAAAATATTCATTCACATTAAATAAATAAACAAACAAAATTTAAATTTCATTCTAGTTTTAATTTTGTAAACATTTGACTGTCTTGAAATCTCAGAGTAGTAAGGAAACTTAGCAAGCATTTTGTTTACTTATAATGATTTTACTATAGCCTGCCAGATAATGAAGTTGGTAGAGATTCTGAGAAATTTACCACCTCTGAAGACAGTCACTTGGTTTTTTGACAGCTATTATCAGTGGAAGGACATTTATAATAAATAGAGTACAAGAATATACTAGAAGTATACCTCTGTTGTTGTTGTTGTTGTTTTCTGAGACAGGGTTTCTCTGTGTAGTCCTGGCTGTCCCAGAACTGGCTCTGTAGACCAGGCTGGCCTCGAACTCAGAAATCTGCCTGCCTCTGCCTCTCGAGTGCTGGGATGAAAGGTGTACACCACAATTCCAGGCCTAGAAGCATACTTCTTAAGAAAAGGCATTTCCTCTGCCCTCAGAAAAGTTCTACCATGTGACATTTACCTTAGGCTATCTTTTCCAGGAGGTCTTTAGTGTTCTGTATCCCTCCTCTATATTACCCTCCCATCCCCTATCCCATTTAACCCTTCCTATTCCAGTATTCCTCTTTTCTACCTCTTACTGCTCTGTTCTACCTCCCATCCCTTTTAAAGATGACGAATATTTTACTAAAAACTATAAATATAAAGGAGGAGTACATATAAATATAAAGGATATATCAATATAAAGGATATACATACATACACACACATATACATACATACATTATAAGGAGTGTTTGGGACCATATAAATGTTTTAGACTTTAGACTTTAAAAAGATTTGCAATGTTTTTTCTCTACTGTTTTGCATCCTTATACCTTTCCATTCATCTTTATACCTTAGCATTCTCTTCCATCAAGATTTTGTTTGAAGCTTATGTATTACACCTAGACAACAAGCTTATGTATTACACTTAGACAAGCTTGTGTGTTACACCTAGACAACAAGCTTGTGTATTGCACCTAGACAAGCTTGTGTATTACACTTAGACAGGCTTGTGTATTACACCTAGACAAGCTTGTGTATTACACTTAGACAAGTTTGTGTATTAGACTTAGACAACCCTCTCATTTTATCTGGGAACTATTAATATTGTTAAGTAAAACACAATATAGACAGTCATTTCTTTCTTTTTTTTTTATGAACCTAGTTTGTCTTTACTATAAGATGGCTTTAAAGCCTACGATGGAGGCAGGCTGGTTCGTCACTACCTCATCAATAGTTCTCTAAGCATAATCCAGGAGTCACAGAATGTGCATATGACAGGCATTTCTTATGGATGACAATCAAATCACTTACAATGGAGTTCATACACCTTCCTTAGCCATAGGCTTATAAGAACATGAGTAAACTCTGTATAAGCAAGGAATTTTAGATTTCTGAAAGAATTTATTGTTATTGGTGAATATAACATTGTAATTTTAAACAATCTAGTAGACAGGGGTTAAAAAAATCTAGTGATATAATTCACCTGTAGAGCACTTGCCTAGCTTGCATGAAGCCCTGTGTTTGATCCTGAGTACTGCCAGAAAAACAAACAAAAGAAAAAGGAGTAAAGATCGTTTATATGCTGATTTAAAAGGGAAAAAAAAAAACCCTGTCACTGTGCACTTCATAGGGATTATTGCAACTTAAACAAACAGCAAAACTTTTTTATCCCCAGTCAACAGAAATAAGAACTTAATCACCCACATTCATATGGTTGTTACTACATATGAACCTGAAGAAAGGGACCTATCACTGGCAGATAGATTCCAAAACTTTTCCTCTTTCTGTTGACATCAATTCCGAACTTTGATTTCAGTTCCACATTAGAACATTAATTTCCGGGGGTCATTTGGGTTTGTTATGATGCTGAGGATGGAACTCTGAGCCTCCTCATGGCATGTAAGCACATGGAGGCCATGAGTTCCGATTGGAGGGAAGTTTCCAGAAGAGGAGGAGGAGTCTTTGTTAACTCTTCCCTTTATTCCTCCTTCAGTCCATATGGCTTTATCGCTCTGCCGCAGTGTTGTAAGTGCATTCTCCATACTACAGGGTGTGCCTACAGACTTCACTGTGTTCTTCCTCAAAGCAAGCAGTTCTTTATGACCACAGTACAGCTGTCAACAGTTAGGGATAACACTGGTTTGTTAGTTGTAATCTCTAAATCTTATGGAGATTTCACTAGCTAGCTCAGTAATGTCCTCTATAGCAAAAGAAAAGCCCAAACCTGTGTTCTGTTTGTAAATGTACTGTTACATCTTAACCTTTGTTAACGGACTGGGTTTTCAGCAGTTGTTGGTTTATTAGAACATTCCTTGTTCTGATAGATGGCATGTGGTGACACAGCTCCTCCAACAAGGCTACAACCTTAATCTTCCCAAGCAGTCCCACTGTCTGGGACAGAGTATCCATATGAGCCCTTCAAATCACCATACATGCTTTCTGTTGTAGGAGTAGATGGAAAGTTTTAGTTTTGTGAGGATACATTAGTTAAAACAGGATTAAACCTCAACTTGGAGAGTTTATCTTTGATGATGAATAGACCTAGTCGCTGCCTGATTACCACTTTCATGGCACTATTTATTATTTAGCATTAATTGTGATTTTTAAGTCTAGTACAAAAGATAATTCTGTGTTGGGGTAAAAGTATTGTGTTTATGGTGTCTGTTATTTTAAAAGTTACTGAAAGGTTTTATTTAATAAAATGAGTAACAGCTTTCTAGAAGGCTACTAACTGAGGTATTACAAATTAGAAAAGGGAAATGGAGAGAGCTAAGGAGATGGCTCAGAATGCAGAGTGCTTGACAACGCAAGCATAAAGACCCCAGTTCAGATCCCCATCACCACATAGAGAGCCAGGCATGAGGGCACACGCCAGCAACCAGTGCTGGGGAAGCAGAAACAGGAGGATGCCCGGGGCTAGCTATCCAGCTAGTCTAGCTGAATCAATGAGCATAGGTGCAGGGAGAGGGTCATTCTGTCTCAGATAATAGGATGGAGAGCAATTGAGAAGGACATGAAACATAGACCTCTGGCCTCCATGTGCACATCACACACACACACACACACACACACACACACACACACACACACACACACACGAAAGTTGGGGATATGGGATAGCTCAGTGTGTAAAGGTGCTTGTTACCAAGGCTAATGACCTAAGCTTAGTTTCTGGAATCTGCATGGTAGAAGGAGAAAACTGACTCCCACAAGTTGTCCTCCCCAATAAGCTTCATGGCACACACACTCCCACATCCACACACAGAAATCATAACTTAATATATTTAATTGTGGTATATATTTGTATAGTTACTTGAATGCAGTTATGTTTTCCTTTTTCTTTTGTCTAATGCTCAGGATACCAAGCTCAGGATGCTCCGTCCCCTGGCTATACTCTTATCCTCAATGTATATTGCTGTTATAGTTAACTAATGGTTTGTGTATCAATATCAGTGTTCATAGTTGAATTTAGGATTTAAGGTTCCTGTAATAAATTCTAGAAACCCAAGAATAACAAAGTGATTTATTGATTATTAAGAATCCCTTACCGGAGATTCAATTGGTAACATGCTCACGTAGCATTGACAAAGCCCTGGCTTCAATACCCAGCACTGCATAAACCTGGTATGGTGGCACAGGTTTGTAGTCTCAGCTCTTGGGAAGTGAAAACAGGAAGACAGGAGTTCAAGGTCATCCATGGCTAATGAATTAGTTATTTTTCTTCTGTCTGTAATAAAATACTTGATAAGTGAAACTTAAGGGAAGAATGTGAGACACCTCACACACCGCATGTGTAGTCAGGGAGCAGAGAGCAATGAAGGCTAGCCCCCTGCTTGCTTTCATTTTTTTATTCAGTCTTGCACCACGGTGCATGTGAAGGTGCTACCCATGTAGGTGGCACCCGTCCATCTCATCTCCCCAACTTTCCTGTGTGTGTGTGTACATGCACACAGGTGTGCATGTGTATATGGAAGCCAGAAGTCTGTTTTTGGTGTCTTCCTCAATTGTTATCCATCTTATTATTTTGAGACAGAATCTCTCAGTCCAGTTTAGAAACTCACAGACATACAGCAATTTGTCTCCTAGGTGATTCTAGGTCCTATCAAATTGGTAATCAATATTAAACCATCATAGCTGCTACATCTTAGGCTACATGAGACCCTTTCTCAAAAAAAAAGGGGGGGGGTGGGAGTGGGGAAAGCCCTTCTCTTACAAGTTTATATTGATAATCGCTTTATTGTTGTTACAGTTGGTTGTATCATTACTTCTTTGCCTTCTGGACTGGATCATGGCCTTACCTTTAAAGACACTACTCCAGCCAGTCCATGCTACAGGAGCAGAAAATGATAAGACAGAAAAATCTGTCCTCAACTGCATTTATAAGGTAAATCTTCTTGCTTGCTTTATTATTTATTTGATAACCAAGTGTTTTTAAAACTTCAGAAATGACATTCAGTATCTGATAATATTTCTGAGTATAATGTTTTCATTATTTAAAACTAGATATATTCTAAAATACACAGACTTTGCTTATAGAACCTAGAAGTAGGTGGTGGCACAAGCCTTTAAGCCCAGCAATGAGGAGGCAGAGCCAGATGGATCTCTGTGAGTTCGAGGCCAGCCTGGTCTACAGAGCAAGATCCAGGACAGGCACCAAAACTACAGAGAAATCCTGTCTTGAAAAACAAAAAAAAAAAAAAAAACTTGCATAGAACCTAGAAGTAATAATTTATGAGTACTTCTTACACGACAGACTTGTTCCATCACAGAAGTTTGAAAGGGATTAGATTCTGTTGAATATGAGAACCACTGGTTAGATTTTACACATCTTTTTAAGAGTTATTAAATATCACCTTCACTGAAGAGCTAAGGTGTAAACTATTCACGTTTTGCCAAGCTTTCATGTCACTGGTGACTGTTTTGTTTCCATATTTTCTTCTCCCTTAGGTGTTACATGGGTGTGTATATGGAGCACAATGTTTCAGCAATCCAAAGTATCTTCCAATAAGCCTTTCTGATTTGGCATCTGTAGATTATGATCCTTTTATGCATTTGGAAAGTCTGAAAGAACCTGAACCTCTACACTCTCCTGATTCAGAACGGTCTTCTAAACTCCAGCCCGTAACAGAAGGTAACATGAGTTTTCCTCAAGACAATGTTATTCCTTGGGTTCTGACAGGATATGCTTTGAGACCATGCATGAAAATAGGTTTCTGGTTATAGTTACCTAACCATGTATTTACCTATCATAAGTTAGTTTTTAGTTTAAGAAATATGGTATGTGATAATATTCCCTTTATAGTCTGGCTGACTTATACTTAGGAATGTTTTATTGTAGATTTCATAGTATTTTTGAAGAGTAAGAGAATTTTGAAGTCTGACAGGTGCTCAGTTGCTGAGAGGCATTTTAGTTCGTTTATAAAATGCAGATAATAATATTAGTTCCAGCATGAATTGTTTTGAGTACTGAGATTATATATACAAATCCCTCTGCACAGTCCTTGGTACATAATGAGTTCAGCATTCAAAATTTTTTTTTGATTTGTATATGAATATATGCACAGAGGACAGTTGATGGGAGTCAGCTCTCCTTCCCTCAGGTGAAGGAAGTTTTTAAGGATGAAGCGAGTTGAATTTCCTTTAAATGAGTGGGAACTCAGTAGAGAATTGGTCAGTTTCCATGGGTTTGTAGACTTTGTTATTTCTGGTGTTGAAATCCAGCTTTAATCTGTGGTGGTCTGATAGGGTATAGGGAGTTATCTCAGTTGTTTTCTATCTGTTGAGACTTGCTTTGTGGCTAGTATATGGTCAATTTTGGAGAAGGTTCCATGAAGTGCTGAGAAGAAGGTATATTCTTTTGTGTTTGGGTGAAATGTTCTGTAGATATCTGTTAGATCTATTTGAGTCATTATGTCTATGAGTTCTGTTATTTCTCTATTTAGTTTCTGTCTGACTGACCTGTCCATTGCTGAGAGTTGGGTATTGAAGTCTCCCACTACCATTGTGTGTGATTTAAACTTTAGTAATGTTTCTTTTACAAATGTGGGTGCCCTTATATCTGGGGCATAAATGTTCAGAATTGAGACATCATCTTGGTAGATTTTTCCCTTGATGAATATGAAATGCCCTTCTCCATTTCTTTTGATTAAATTTGGTTTAAAGTCTATTTTGTTAGATATTAGGATAGCTACACCAGCTTGCTTTCTTAGGTACATTTGATTGGAAAATCTTTTCCCAACACTTTACCCTGAGGTAGTTAGTATCTATCTTTGATGTTGAGGTGCATTTCTTGTATGCAGCAGAATGATGGATCCAGTTTTCATATCCATTCTGTTAGCCTGTGTCTTTATTGGCAAATTGAGTCCATTGATATTGAAGGATATTGAAGTGAGTTGAATTTACTTAAAATAAGTGAGTAGGGTATTATTTAAAGAATAAAGTCCATAAAGGGATATATGGGAACTCATTAGTGCTAGGATTTGCCCTTCATTTGGGACTAGAAAGAAAAGGAAAAGGAAAGTGAATTAAAGGAATTGGTAAGAGTCATGAAGAGCCCAAGGAAAAATAAACTGTCATAAACTTTTGGTTGTACCGATCAGTTACTAAGGTGAGTGTAACAAATTCAAAGGAACTATGAATGTCTGAATATTGATTTGCAGTTTACATCTGGAGCCTAAGTTTGGTAAAGAACTGCTTCCAGGCATAACTAACAGCTAGGGAGAAAATAGAGTGTTCTTAAGAGGTAGAAGGTAGATGTGGATGGATATAAGAAAGCAAAGAAGTGGTTCTCAGTTTAGCCCACAGTAGAATATGGATACTCTAATTCCATCAATAGATGTTGATGGTCTGTCTGCTAAAATTGCCAGGGTTTCCAAGATGCTGCAAGGAAATAATCTGCAGCCGTGGTTGAGAACTGCTGAGAGTTGGTGGACTATGCCCTCAGTTCACAGTGTGTTAGGTGGTAGAATTTCTTCAAATAAGTTTTATAAAGAAGCCCAATTTGTAAAACTTTTAAAAATAAAGCTTCAATAGACTGGAACCTAAAGATCCAGTCACCTTTCCAGGGGCTTCTCCTAGGGCTCCTCAAAACACAGTTGGATAGGGCTGGAGAGATGACTTAGTGGTTAAGAGCACTGGCTGCTCTTCCAGAGGTCCTGGGTTCACAACCATCTGTAATGGGATCAGATTCCTTATTCTGGTATATACATAAAATAATGGATAAACAAGTCTTTTTTAAAAACACCCAATTGGACTAGGAGGTTGTGGTTAAAGAGTAGGCTATGAAGGAAGAGTTTGGTTTTTCCAATATAGAAAAAATAGTTACAGACGATTAAAAGAGTTAAACTTGACCCTATAGAATTGAAGTTATGAAGTTAAAAGTCAAGGAAATTGATCAACTCCAGCTTTGAGTTGAATATAATTGAATGCAAGTTGCTAATAATTTGTCTAGAGCACAAGTACGTAAAATAATAGGAACATAAAAATTTAATTATTATTTAGCTCTGAAAAACATTCTGGGTTGTGTAATAGAACAAAAAATTTAGACAATAATTGATAGTAATGAAAAACTTTAGATATCACAAAGTATAGTGTTTATTTTACTTGATGTTATATAAAAAGATGCTTGTTCTTTACATTTGATGGTAACACTCTAAGACAGTATATTTTTAAATAGAATAATAAATAAAATTTGCTTATTTATCAAAAGGTTTTTATTACTTTTAAAAATATGTAGTGTGTGTGTGCACACAACATGTGTTTGGGTCAGAGGAAATCTTGTGAGAGTCAGTTCTGTGCTCTCATTGTGTGGGTGCTCGGGATGGAACTTAGTCATCAAGCTTGGTAGCAATTGTCTTTGCTGCTGAGCCATCTCACCACCCCTGCCAACAGTTGACTGTGTTTTGTGTAAAACTTACTGTAAAGTACGGTAAGTAGAGGAAAAGCTCTTTCCAAGGGGAGCTTACTGCTGACACCAGACACTCCGTACTTCTGTTCTCTGTGCTAGTTGTCCCCTTGTGTGTCCTCAAAGACCGTGAGTCCACATGAATTCAGCATCGTGTAGGAAGAGCACAAGGGAGCAACAGGTGATACTACTTTACTGGGGCTCTGGACTCTGAGCTACATTCTGTGGGGTTTGCTGGGTTTTATTGGGGGGCATGTTCTGTAGGGGGTTTTTTTTTGAGGCTTTTTCCTTTTTTTTTTTTTAAGGCAAAAATGACTGATCATTGTGTCCTTGTCTAAGACATGCTTCATTGTCTTTAAGTACTTTTTTGGCCAATGAATTCTAAACATAGAGTGCTCATAATCAGCTCAGTATTGGATTGAAAAGTGATTTGAAAACTATTGGCAGGAGTGACTATAATTATTAAATTTACTGCAGAACAAGGGAAGGTAGTGAAATTGGCTTTTTGTCAAATGGCAGTAGTTTTATTAGAAAAAAAATCACTTGCAGGGCCAGAGTGAAAGGAAGCTCCAAAGATCCATTCTTTCCTGATTATAGTCTCACCTATACATATTATGCAAAGCTAATATTTAAAGCGTTTGCCAGAATTAACTTCCCCTGCATGTCTTTTACAGCACAGTGAATTGCAGCAGCTTTTTATGGCTTGCTGCTTTTGTATGCCATAATAATCTGTAATTATGGGTTTGCTGCAAATGATGTAGGGCTTGTTTAATGTGACGATCTGAACAGATAACCCTGACTAGCTGCGTTTATTTAATGAATGCTAGTTACACAGTGCCTTAGAAGCATTGGTATCTCCATTTTGCATTTTCTCACCAAACTGGTTATTTTATAATTTCATTTTAATTTTTAAATTAGAGAATTTTATGTCTTTCTAACTTAGGTAAGTATGAGAGAGATATTTTCTTTAGTTTACTGCTCAAAAATCTAAATAAATCTAACCACCTAATTAACAAATTAAAAGATTTTGATCTTTTCATATATGTGCATATATCCTGAATTTAGAGAAGCAATGATTTTGCTCATATCTAAATTTGAAATTCGTCCTTTAAGTATTTTCAGTGTTAACAATTATAGTAGATTGTAGCAGTTTTTTGTGACTTGCTGTTTTTTGTATGGTGCTTAAAGCAGGTGACGAGTATTTAAGTGAATGACTTTTTGGTTTTTGTGGTTTTGAGCTGGGTCTTACTATATATTCAGGCAAGCCTTGTGCTCCCCCTGATTATCCTGCCTCAGCCTACCCAAGTGCAGGATTATATATGTGCACCTCCTTGTCCAGCTCCACAGCTCTTTTGAACTAAATTCCCACTGTCTCCTCCTTTAGGCAGAGGATGTATAGGATAGACTAATGCCTGGGCTTGGGGGCTTATGTTCTACAGAATGAGCTGAGCCATTCTTGGGGTGCATTTATAAGCAAGTTTAAAAGAGAAATGTCTAAAAGCTGTATCCCTTATAATGCTGTCACAATTGAATAGTTTATATTGTATTTATTATTCTGAGCCTTGTACATAAGAGCTTTTAATTCATCTTTACAAGTAAGCCTAGGCTGTTCTTACAGGATAATGTGATTATTATCTGATAATGGTAGAATAACAGGGAAATATAGTCATTCTGTAACTGTGTAAATCTGAGTAGAGGCAAGAACACCAACTCCTCCCCACCCCTCCTGTTTCCTCCCCCTACCTCCTTTCTATGCGCCCCCCCCATCCACTCCTCAGAAAGGGTAAGGCCTCCCATGAGAGTCAACAAAGCATGACATATCAAGTTGAGTCAGAACCAAGCTCCTCCCCCTGCATCAAGGCTGAGCAAGGCATCCCACCATAGGGAATAGGTTTCAAAAAGCCAGCTCATGCATCAGGGACAGATTACTGGTCCCACTGCTAGGGACCCCACAAACAGACCAAGCTACACAACTGTTACCCACATGCAGAGGGCCTAGGTCGGTCCCATGCAGGCCCCCTAGCTGTCAATCCAGAGTCCTTGAGCTCCCACAAGCTTGGGTCAGCTGTCTCTGTGGGTTTCCCCATCATGATCTTGACCCCCCTTGCTTTTATAATTCCTCCTCCCTCTCTTCAACTGGACTCCTGGAGCTCAGCCCAGTGCTTGGCTGTGAATCTCTGCATCTGTTTCCATCAGTTACTGGATGAAAGTTCTATGATGACATTTAGGGTAGTCACCAATCTGACTGCAGGGGAAGACCAGTTCAGGCACCCTCTCCACTATTGCTAGGAGTCTTAGCTGGGGTCATCCTTGTTTCTCTGGCACCAGGCTTCTTTCTAACCCCATAATGACCCTCTCTATCAAAGTATCTTTTATTACTGTCCCTCTCCATCCCTCCCCCAACTCAACCATCCTGGTCCCTCATGTTCCCATCCCCCACCCCCTCCCCTCTACACCCCCACCCCCAGTTTACCCAGGAGATCTCATCTATTTCCCCTTCCCAGGGGGTTTGGAGCTCAGCAGTTAAGAGCACTTGATTGCTCTTCAGAGGACTGGGTTCAACTCCCAGCACCCATGTGGCAGCTCACAACTGTCTGTAACTCAAGTTTCAGGGGACCTGAAACTTTCTATGGCAAAACACTAGTACACATTAAAAGAAAAAAAAAAAGTGCTTAAAAAATTATAATGCCTAAACAAGTAGATTCATCATCAACCTTTTTTTTTATTTGTTTGTTTTTTGTAAAGCACTGGAGATCAATCTTAGGGTCTTGCTATTGCTGGGCAAATATTCTACAACTGAACTATATCCTCAGCCCATATTTTTTAAGTTTTTAATTATGTGTATATATGTCTCTTAGTGGGTATATACACATATGTAGAGTGCTCAAGGAAACAAGAGGCAAATTGTGTCACTTTGGGATGGAGTTACAGGCAGTTGTGAGCCTCCTGATTTGGGTGTCGGGAGCCAAACCTGGGTCCTCTGGCAGAGCAAGTGCTCTTAACCAGTGACATCTCTCCAGCCCCCACAGCTCATGTTTGGAGCTTGGCCTATAAAGTTTCCTTGTGATACAAGTGTACACTGTTCACTGTGTCAATTCATTCTCATTCTTGAAGTTTAATTCAGAGAACACTTTCCTCTGACATACTTGTTATCATCAGTAAAAGCCAGAATGAAATGACATTTAAAGATGCTGCAGACTATGTCTCTAAATCTGGAATGTCTCCATGAGATAAACCTATCAGTTGGATAGATTTCATTGGTTTTTAGTCTGTGTGTTTAGTGTATTTCAGGGAATTGATTTTTGACAATTTTGATCTTCAAAGGTGATCTACATTTAAAAGCTTTTGTTTAAATTGTGAATCCATTAGCTACAGTTTCCAAAGGGCTTCCTTATAAAATAAATAAAACTACTTCATTAGAAAAGTTTTCTATACTCTGCCATTATTCCTATAATAAGAAAGCTAAATTGTATACATTAATGTTTATTCAGATATTGGATTGTGATGTTAGCAATGGGATAATGTCCTCATTTTCCAATATGTTTTGTGACTCCTAGGAAGCAATATTATTCCTACTCATTTGTGGTTTTTTTCCTTTTTTTTTTTTCAGTGAAAACTCAGATGCAACAAGGATTGATCTCTATAGCAGCCCGTACTGTCATTACCCATCTGGTGAATCACTTGGGCCATTATCCAATGAGTGGTGGTCCTGCTATGCTGACAAGTCAGGTCTGTGAAAATCATGACAATCATTACAGTGAGAGTTCTGAACTCTCTCCCGAGCTCTTTGAAAGTCCCAACATTCAGTTCTTCGTGCTGAATAACACAACCTTGGTGTCTTGTATCCAGATTAGAGCAGAAGAGAGTTTGCCTGGCGGAGGGTTAGCTGCTGGCCTTGTGTCAGCCAGTTCAAATGTTAGAATCATAGTGCGGGATCTCTCTGGAAAGTACTCATGGGATTCTGCCATCCTGTATGGACCGCCCATTGTGAGTAGTGTGTCTGAACCTACATCTCTCATACTTTCAATGTCTCACCAAGAGAAACCGGAAGAGCCTCCTACATCTAATGAATGCGTAGAAGACATAACAGTGAAGGATGGACTTTCTCTTCAGCTTAGGAGGTTTAGAGAAACTGTACCAACCTGGTCTACAATAAGGGAGGAAGAAGATGCTCTTGATGAGCTCCTGCAGTATTTAGGCACTACGAGTCCTGAATGTTTACAGAGAACTGGAATCTCCCTCAATGTTCCTGCTCCCCAACCCATATGCATTTCTGAAAAACAGGAGAATGACGTCATTAATGCTATCCTTAAGCAATACACAGAAGAAAAAGAGTTTGTGGAGAAGCACTTTAATGACTTAAACATGAAAGCCTCCGAACAAGATGAACCAACACCTCAGAAGCCTCAGTCAGCATTTTATTACTGCAGGTTGCTTCTTAGTATATTGGGAATGAATTCCTGGGACAAACGGTAAGAAGAGAGGAGGAGTTTCCCTTTTTTTTTTTTTTTTTTTTTGGTTTTTCGAGACAGGGTTTCTCTGTGTAGCTTTGCTGCCTTTCCTGGAACTCACTTGGTAGTCCAGGCTGGCCTCGAACTCACAGAGATCCGCCTTGCTCTGCCTCCCGAGTGCTGGGATTAAAGGCGTGCGCCACCACCGCCCGGCAGAGTTTTCCTTTTTTTTAAAAAAAAAAAAAAAAAAACCATTAGTCCTAATCTTCTGATCAAGAATTTTAGTCTCAGGCAATGGTGGCGTGTAGCTTGAGTTTTCCTGCCTGGCCCACAGTCAGGACAAATCTCTGTCACCCGCCAGTCCCACAGCTGCTCAGACCCAACCAAGTAAACACAGAGACTTATATTGCTTACAAACTGTATGGCCATGACAGGCTTCTTGCTAACTGTTCTTACAGCTTAAATTAATCCATTTCCATTAATCTATACCTTGCCATGTGGCTTGTGGCTTACCGGCATCTTCACATGCTGTTTGTCATCATGGCGACTGGCAGTGTCTCTGACTCAGCCTTCCACTTCCCAGTTTTTTCTCCTCCTTGTCCCGCCTATACTTCCTGCCTGGCCACTGGCCAATCAATGATTTATTTATTGACCAATCAGCAACACACTTGACATACAGACCATCCTACAGCAGTGGCGCACACCTTTCTTTAATCCCAGCATTTGGGAGGCAGATCTCTGTGAGTTCAAGGCCAGACTGATCTACAGAACAAGTTCCAGGGCAGCTAAGGCTATAGTGAGACTGTGTCTTGAAAAACAAACAAAAATGTAGTCTTTATTCTTATTAAATTCTATCTAGCATGCTGGAGAGATGACTCAGCAGCTAAGAGTGTACTACTCTTTCAGAGGATCCAAGTTCAGTCGTCTCTAGCATCCCAGTGGGTACCTCATAACTGGGACTGGAGCTCCAGTGAGTCTACACCTTGTTCAGGCCTCCTTGGGCATAATTAAGAAAATTTTTAAAAAAATAACTAGGAGCTGAAGAGTTGGTTCAGTGATTAGGAGCACTTGTTCTTTGCAGAGGATCCAAATTCTATTCCCAGCACCTACATAGTGGCTAAGAACTTGTCTGTAAATCCAGTTCTAGAGGATCCAACATCCTCTTCTAACCTCTGCACCAGGCATGCATGTGGTACATGTGTAGTATACATGCAGGCAAAACACTCATACATATAAAATAAAATGAATCTTTTTTAAAACCCTTTAGAAAGAAAAGAAAACTGTATATTCTATCTACCAATTAGGTTTTTTTGACCAATAGGCAAATTGTTTGAGTTTGTTTATTAATTTGGTTGATTGAATTGTTTTTTTTTCAACTGTTGAAGCATATTAAAATTGAGGGGAATAAAAAGTAATTTAATCCAGTACATTTTTGACATTTTCACAGTATCTACTAAAACTATATAACTTAGAAATTATAGTCATATAATTGTGTGCCAACATGCCTGGCTACAGTTAGGTTTTGTTGTTGTTTTTAATAGGAATTGAACACAAGACCTTAGGCATGCTGTGTACAATCTACATTTTGTTTTTAGTTTTTATGCTATCAAAAGCTGTAGGAGAATGGAAATGGCATTTATTTTATCATTAAATCATAGAAATATATCCTTTCTATTCAGCTTATAGTAGGAGGGAGAAGCTTGGAAATGACTGGATGACTAGGTCTGCAGTACTCCAGGCACATGTGAGGCATTACGATGGGCCTGCTCTCCCTCTTGCGTAGTATTCACACTTTCACTTGATTTAAAACCTTCCGTTTGTTAAACAGTATTCTTGCCTCAGCCATTTTACATTACTTTTTCCTTTATTTCCTGAGGTATGAGGGTACACACATGCCATGGCACCTGTATGAAGGTCAAAGGACAACTCCCAAGAGTCACTTCTGTCTTTCCACCATGTGAGCTGCAGGGATTATACTCAGATTCAGGCTTAACATAAGACACTGTTGTCTGCTGAGCCACCTCTGCATCCCCTTTGCCCCTCTGTATAACAAGCATAGTTTGCCTTATGTTGTAGCTGACTACAGGTAATCGTCATTTAGTTATTAGAGAAATACATTCTAGTTTCTTGTTAGGGAATGGTCTATATATTGTTTCCTAAGGAAAGTTAAAGATGGAAAGTTGTATTTTATGACAGTGTATTAATTTTATTTACATATTTAGTGCACATAAATTAAAAATTACGTGTTTATTCATATTTTTTAAAAATACATAATAGGACTGAGGAAATATAATATGTGTATATACATACACACATGTTTATGCAATAATAGGACTGAGGGTGTATGTGTGTTATATATGTGTACACACACACACATATATATAATATTTAATATTATATATAATATATATAATATTAAAGCTTTGCTGGTATGTGTAAGCCTCTGGTTTGATTCTCTTGTACCACATACACAACACATACACACACACAAACAAGGGGAAGAAGCAGACTCTTACAAGTCCTTGTATCCGTTTCTCCGGATGTTACTTTAGGTGCTCACATCTACACGGACAATTTGAACTGGCCTTGACAAGGTGCATTATCAGATGAATGAAGGCCTGGGAGGAATAATGATGTATATCTTTGCATCTTTTTTAGGGTCTGTTCTCCTTTGTGTTAGAAGTATGGAAAGGCAAGAAAAGTGTAAAAGTTGCATGAGTAGAAGGGAAGTGTTTCCGGACTGTCATGTCCTTCCCTGCAAAGGTGACGAAATGTTTATAAATCTCTCCATTTAGGAGGAGCTTTCATCTCCTGAAGAAAAATGAAAAGCTGCTTAGAGAACTTCGGAACTTGGATTCAAGGCAGTGGTGAGTTGTGGGGAAACTTGCATATTTACAACAGGAATCGCTCAGCTGTTTCTGTTGACAGTAATACCATGCATTGCAGTGTAAACTCTAATAGTGTACTATTGACTTCCAGCTTTTTGAGTGGGAACTGTGTCATTGTACCTTAGATAAATTAATTTTAAGAAAACTGTAGAACTGCGTTAAGATGTTTGACATATTTGAATTACTTTTATTCTTTGTATGCATTTCACAATCCTCTTTTGAGTTGGAGAAAACTAATTGAATGTGTAAAATATCCTTAGATTTTTGTGCCATATTTAATCATAACTCACTCACTATTCTGGTGCTTAAGATGGCTTGGAAAGCTCATTTGAGACAAGCCGCCTGCTGTGACATCACTAATGTACAAGAATTCCAGGTGAAATGAGCTGATCTGCACCTACATGAACAACTCACATCTTTCAAAGCCCTGTGCTGAGCTGTTTGTTCACTTTCAGTTCCAGAAGAGTTGCCCTTGTATTCATACCTAACTTACTCTGACTTACCTTTCTTCTGCATGTGTATGGTCCTCTTCAAAAGGAACCTTTTCATCTTGCATTTCTTTGTATTCACAAATGTGCTTGACACATTTGGAAAGAAGGAACTTCAGTTAAGGAATTGCCTCCCTGGGAACAAGTCACTGAGCATTGTTCCACCGTGGTCTCTGCTTCAGTAACTGCCTTGTTTTTAAAGCCTTGGCTTCCCTGGATGATGGACCGTAACCTATAAGATGAAATAAACCCTTTCCTCCCCAAGTTGCTTTTGGTCAGTCTTATCACCGCAATAGAAAAACAAACTAGAACAATTTTTAAGCTGCAGTCCTTGTTCCTTTCATGCTGTTTTCTACCAAATGTATGGGAAAATGTCGCCATTGACTCACTTCCTGTATTTCCTAACTACTGGTTTTTGTTGAGGGACTGGCTGTTGGCTTTCTTTAGCATGGTCTTTTTAAAAATGGTTTGCATTGATTTGTTTGCTCTGTGTGTGTGTGTGTCTGTCTGTCTGTCTGTCTGCATATGATGTGTGTTAAGGATTATTTTGTATTTGTGGATGCTGTTTAGCTTTCAGTTTTCAGCTTCAGACTGATGGAGTTTATTGATTTTTGCATAGCCATCTTTCTCGGTATTTTTCTTTGCATTTCCTCAAGTACTTGTTGTGCTTACAGAGTTCTGTGTTGAAGTCATTCATTCTGTATTTCTTTATAAACCTTTATTGGGTTAAGACGGTTATATTTTATACTTAGTTCTTTAGTCTTTGTAGAATATATTTTGAATTATAGCATATAAAGGCATCTACCAAGGCTCATGACCTGAGTTTAATCCCTGTAACCCACATGGTGGAAGAAGAGAACCAACTCCCGGCCAATGTCTTCTGACCACCCCACGTACACACATACACAATATTAATAGTAGTTAACAAAAACTTTAGAAAAGGATAGAGCTGGGGAGATGACTGGTAGTTGAAAGCAGGTACTGCACTTGCAGAGGACTGAGCGCAGTTCCCAGCACCCACGTCAGCTGGCTCATTACTTACTGCCTTGTCACTCCAGGTCTAAGAGACCTGACACCCTCCTTTTGCTTGCACAGGCACTAATATGCACATGCACATATCCACATACAGACACATACATACACATAAATAAGAATAATAAAAATAAATCTATAAAAATAACTACATAAATAATTTTTAAAGAGAATTAGAACTAGGTTGAATATGGGAAATGATCTATTTCTATAATTTGTTAAATTAACCCTAATCTTTTTTTTCTTTTTTCTTCTTCTTTTTTTTTTTTTTTTCTTTTTTCCAGAGCTGAGGACTGAACCCAGGGCCTTGTGCTTGCTAGGCAAGCACTCCCACTGATCTAAATCCCCAACCCCAACCCTAATCTTTTCAATTGATTTACTATTGCCTTTATCAAACTTTGAAGCATTGTGCTTCAAAGTTATGTGCATTTCTATTGATTTATCTGTTGTTTTGTACACATATTACTGTTTAATTTATTATAGCTACATAATACATTTTCCATGCATATTTATGTTAATGTCTTTTTACTTATTCTGAGACCCAAACCTTACTTATGTAATTCCTGAGTATTTTGTTATTTTATTGTTAATTCTATATAGGATATCCATTGTTATATTTTTGACATTTTGGTTGTGAGCCTAGCCTTTAATAGCGAAGCCATCTCTCCAGTCCCTAATATTATATTTTTGGAATTTTTTTCCATTTTTAATATATTTCTTGTATCCAACAGGTTAGTGAACTTTCATACTGCTTTTAAGCATATTTTAGTTTTAGTCACCTCTTTCTCTTAAGATTTGTTTAAAGTATACTGTCATTATCTGAAAACAATCTCTTTTCTGATAGTTAGTTTTGCTTATATTTTTGCGCTAACTGGAACTTTCAGGTTAGGGTAAGTAATGCAGAAAAAGTAGATGGACATCCTTGCCTGTCCTGGTTATAATGAGAGTAACTCTTCTTTCCTGTCTTCTTCAGGAAAGCTATTGCTTGTTGTTTTAAAATAGATCATTTTGATCATGCTGTGAAAGCAGTTTATCCTGTAGGATTTTCTTTTAGTGAATATTAAAATAAAATGGTGGTGGCATATATTACCAAAATTCTTTTTTTTTCATTTTTGAGATTATAACATAAGTGCAACATTTTGAATTCCTCTTTAAAATTCTTTTTAGCCTCCATTCATGTGCTCCTTTAGTTTGAATTTCTTAACTATTGTATTTTAGTATAAAAACTGTATAGACTTAGAGAGTTGGTCAGCAATTTCAAGGGCACTTGTTGCACGATTCACAATATCCACATAGTGGCTTATCCACAAGTCCTCGGGGATCCAAAGTCCTCTTTTGACCTTCATGGACACCAAGAACACACTTTGGTGCACATACATACATGCAGGATGCAGGCAAAACACCCTTACACATACAATAATAATAAATAAATATAAAGAGAAAATCTGTCTAGTCTTTTGACTTACTGTACTTGGTTTATTAAAATTTCATTTTTTATCCAGCTATATTCCATTTATTATCAGATTCTTCAAATTTTTTGTTCTGTCCTTTGTAGGTTTTTAGAATTAAGGTTATAGTGAGCTTCATAAAATCAGTATTTCCTGTTACTTGAAATTCCAGGTTTAAAATAATTTCCCTTTATATTTACTTTTTCAGATTTTGTTTCAGCTTTGGATTGATTTCATTATTTTTTGTTTTATAAAAATATTTTATCAAGATTTTAAATAGATAAGAATAGAGAATTTTTGCTTATTTCATATTTACTGTACCTACCAAAACTTTCAACATGTCATAATTCTGTATTATATTCCTTTTCTCAGCTTAGTTTTTTGGAATAAACAAAACAAACTTTCCTATTGCAGATTTAATTGTGTGTGTGTGTGTGTGTGTGTGTGTGTGTATGAGTGTGTGTGTGTGTTCATTTGTGTATATGATGATGCACATGCATATGCAAGTGCATATGGAGACAAGAGACAACTTTGGATATCATTTCTCAGGTGCCATCTACCATCACACCTGCTTCTTTTTTTTTATTATTTTTATTTTTTTAGTTGGTTTGGGGGATCAAACTCAGATCCTTGTGCCTGCACAGCAAGTACTTCAGCCACTGAGCTCTTCAGTTCCTATGTTGTATTTCTAACTCATTGATTTCTGTTCTGTTATTTTTATCATGTTCATGAGCACTGTTTTCTTTTTCTCATACCTCGAACTAAATGTTATCTTTCTTGGTGGTGGTTGTTGTTTTGTTTTTTATTAACAATGAAATGATCCCAGATTGTAAGGTCTAGCTAAAAGTGTAGCATCTATCTACCCTTCAAGTCCCAATTTAAGCATCGGCGTTTCTGGAAAGCCTTGTCATAAATCACTGCTGACCTTCTTAATTTATCTAATTAACTAAATTTAATTCCAATTTAAGGATGTTTTAAAATCTGAGCAGTGTTAGGCTTGAAAATAAAATTGATAAGAAAGTAGAAAGTGTTTCCATATGGCATCTTGCCTCAACAATTTCTCTTGTTATTGACATCTTCTTGCCTCGGTGTGCAGCTTTGAAATTGACAAACCAATATCGAAATACAGTTTACTAATATGTTAGTTAATAATTATGCATTTACTGAATAAGCATCAGTACAATCTAATTTTAGAGCTGCTTTTCATTTAACATGTGGAATAAGTACCAACCTGATTTGTCCAGCAGCTGCAGCATTTCTGATCTTACCAACCATGTGTGCAGGCTCTGCCTTCTCTGTCACGGCTTGCTCATTACCACCTGCCTTTTCAATTCAGCTTTGTAGAATGGGGAGTCGGATCTTGTGATTTTGATTTGCCATATATTATGGGGCATTTTTAAGTGACTAAAATAGCTGTTTGTATCTCTTTGGGGGGGAAAAATTCGAATTTGTACCGCATTAAATAATGCCTTCTAAAATTTTCCTGTTTACCCAGAACCTCAGAGTGTAATTTAGAAATCAGGGTGCAAATGTAATTAAGATAAGGTCATATTGGATTAAATTTGCTCCCAAATCTCGCTGCTGTTCTTATAAGAAGGACACATGCACGTAGAAAGAATGTAGATGACCAGGCATAAATCACAGTTACAGTTAGAATATGAGGAATGCAGAGGATTGCTACAACCACTAGACTGTGGGAAAGCTTCTAGCCCTGTTGCTTTTAGAGACATAACACTGTCAAAACTACCTAGTTTGTATGGTTTGTTATAGAAATCCTAGGAAACAAAATTCTTCGCCTGTCATTTTTTAAGGTATTTTTATTTCATGTGTATAGTGTGTGTCTGCTTGTATGTATATGCAACATGTGTGTGCCTGTTGCCTGCAGAAGCCAGAAGTGGATTCTGGATGCCTTGGAACTGAATATATAGATGGTTATAAACCATGTGGGTACTGGAACTGAGCCTGAGTCCTCTGCAAAAAAAGCAGATTCCTTTAACTGCTGAGCCGTCTCTCCAGCCCCATCTTAGCCAGTCCTTTATGTTATCTTTTTAGTATTGAGTTACACGAGTTCATTATATGTTTCTGGATGCAGAGTCTATTTTAGGTATGACAAGTATTTTTCCTCATTATGGAGGTTGTCATTTCACTATTTTTGATATCATCTGTAACACAAAAAATTCAGGGCTGATAATGGCTTTTTTACAGTATGTGGACATTAGTAAGAGTTCTTCTCTACTAATAAAATTAAGACCTGACCTAATTCAAAGTCCTGTAATTCTTTCTGAGACTTTAATCGTTTCAGCTCTTATACTTGGGCCTATGATTCATTTTGATTTAACTTTTTTAGATGGTGTAAGAGTCTAACTTCATTCTTTTTCATTTGTTTATCTGATTGTTCCTACACCACTTGTTAATGAGATTTTTTTTCCTCACCTAATTTCCATGTTACCATTATCAAAACACAACTGATCAACTAGATTTGGCAGTTGTATGATGCAAACACTGGAGAGGCTGAGGCAAGAGAATCACAAGTTTAAGGCTAGCCTGGGCTATGTAGTAAGTTCTAGGCTATACTCAGATACATAGTGAGAACTTTTCTCAAAAACCAACACACAGAAAAGCAATTACCATAGAGTTTATTTCTAGGCATTTAATTGTTGTCATCTGTACTATAGTGCCTTGATTTATTTTGCCACAAGTTTTGAGACTATAAAGTATGAGCCCTCCAGTGGGGTGTGGTGGTTCATGCCTTTAATCCCAGCACTTGAGGCAGAGGCAGGTGGATCTCTGTGAGTTCAAGGCCAGCCTGATTATAGAGTGAGTTCCAAGACAGCCAAGGCTACATAGAGAAACGCAGTCTTTGGAAAAGAAAAAGAGTCCTCCAACTCTATTCTTTCTCGGGTTGTTTTGTCTACTGAGTCTGTTGAATTTTCCTATGAATTTTAGGATCAGTTTGACAATTCTTATAAGATGGAAAGCCTAGATTCTGATAATGATTGAACTGAATCTGTAGATTTGTGGAGAGTCCTGTCACATTAACAATATTAAGTTTTTCAGCTCATGAATAAAAGAGTTCTTTTGTTTAGGGCTTTAGTTTCTTTCAGCAATGTTATACAGCTTTCAAAGTATGTATTTTATACATAGAGTGTATATGCCAGTGTGAAAGGAGTTTTTCTCTGTTTTGATTCTTCATTGCTAATATGTATAGGAATACACTGAAGTTTGTGTATGGACTATGTATCCTCCAGACTTAATGGGTTCATTTAGTAGTTCTAATAGTTTTCTACTAGAGTCTCAAGGATTGTTTTTTTAGCTTAATTTTATTTATCATTTGTGCATGCATGGGTTCGTATGTATACAACTTTTAGTAGTCAGTAGTCAGTTCTCTCCTTCCCAGTGGCTAGGAGAACAGAACTTAGGTTGTCAGGCTTGGCAGCAAGCAGTGGTAACCACTGAGCCACCTTGCTGGCTCCACACCTTCTAAATATAAAACCATACCCACAAGTGGAGATAATGTAGAATCTTCCTTTTTGATAAGATTGCTATATAGTTCAATGTTTTTAGATATTCAGTTTTTTCTTAAATTCAGTTTTAGCAGTTTATGTTTTTCTGGGACTTGTGTTTTTAATCTAATTTATCTATTTCTTGGCATACATTTATTAATAGTACTCTTATCTTTTTGTGTAAAAGTATGATTTTGGTAGCATGATTCCTTTTTCTTTTTTTTATTTTTTATTGTGTGGGGAGGGCACCCCACACACAATATATGTTAGTGTGGCATTGGTAGAATCATTTCAGCTCCCTTTCACAGTTTGCCTTGGTGTCTTCCCATTTTGTTTTCAGTTTTAGCTGTGATTTGAATTAGAAGTTTATTAGTGGAGGCTGGAGAGAGGACTCAGTGGTTAGAGTACTTGTTGCTCTTGAGGAGAGTCCAGGTTTGGTTCCCAGCACTCACGTGGCTGCAACTCTAGTTCATTCCTGTGACTCTGTAACATTCTTGTAACTCTAGTGCCAGAAATCCAGCACTCTCTTCTGGCCTCCTCAGGTATTGCATGCATGTGGTATATAAACACACAGGCAAAAAATATCCACACACATAAAAATAATAAATGTATTTTAAGTATGTTAGTGGTAGTACTTGGTCATTTAATTCTTAGCAGCTGTGTTTCCAAACAATGTGAACTTCTAATCGCCAGCTCAGATTTTTTTTAAGTTATTTTTTCTTGTCTAAGTAGACCATTCACTGGGGTGTCTTCCCTAGGTTTATGTCACTTATGACTCAGAATTTGTGCTTGAACACTGCCCTCCTTAACATAGTATTTTTGTTATTTACTGTTGATTGTGTGTGGCTTGGAGGCTACCACCACAATTCAAAATGTTTCTATTTTTGTCTCTCCTTTATCCAAATACCAATAGCTTCAAGGTTTACTCTCTGACCATTCCAAAATGTGTATAGCCTTGAGGGTGAACACAGATTTCCAGATGTCCAAGTACTGACTGGATAGTATTCTTAATTCTTAGCTTCTTTAGAGTTAGCCCAGAGTTAGGAATCTTATGGAGTGCCTGTGAGACTCTTTGGTCATCACACTCTGTGTCAATGCTTCTCATCCTTCCTAATGCTGAGACCCATAACACAGTGCCTCATGTTGTGGGGACGCCCCACCATAAAATTATTTTCGTTGCTACTTCATAACTGTAATGTTGCTACCGTTATGAATTATAATGTAAATATCTGTGTTTTCCTATGGTCTTAGGCCACCCCCATGCAAGGGTGATTTAGTCCCCAAAGGTTGGGATACACAGGTTGTGAACCACTGTTCTAGCTGCTCTTAAGTGCATTCTGATGCATGTGCACAGGCTTCTTGACTCGAAGAATTGACTGATCCCAGGCAGTTCTTAGTCTCTCTTTTCCTGGTTCTTACTGCTGCTGTGCTGTTCACGTGTATCAGAGTTGCCGGCTTGTCCTTAGTGCTTTAATCCAAATTCTGGTCCAAATAGTTGTTCTTCTGAGTCTTTTTCATATTCTTACTGCTATATAGTCTGTATATATAATTTAATTAGCAAACAAATGAATGGTATAACCTTTTGTTTTGTAGCCGAGAGACGCACAAGATTGCAGTATTTTACGTTGCTGAAGGACAAGAAGATAAATACTCCATTCTCACCAATATAGGAGGAAGCCAAGCATATGAAGATTTTGTAGCTGGTCTTGGTTGGGAGGTATTGTTTTTAGGTTATACCAATCATCATTTTATATTTAACCCTCAGTCAACCTTCAGATACCAGGATCCAAGGATGTTCCAGCCCCTCATATAAAACAGTGGGATACTTGCCTAAAACTAATGCATATCCTCTTGTATACTTTAAAGCATTCCTAAGTTACTTCTACCAAGTAGTCTAAATAATGTATATTCAATTGCTACGCTATGCTGTTTAAGAATAGTTACCAGAGGGACTGGGACTATGAACCAGATGGTCAAGTGCTTACCTGTTGAGCATGAGGCTTGAGTTTGGGTCCCCAGGACCCATGTAAAAGCTAGGCACAGCAGCAAGAATCTGTAACCCCAGCACTGGGGGAGCAGAGACAAACAGATCCTGATTGCTCACTAGCTAACTAGCTAGCCAAATCCACAAAGTCCAGATTCAACAGATGACTTGGGTTTTGATGAATATATAGTTAAAGCAGTATCATGGAAATAATAACCTTGGTAGCCATTTAAACTTACAATGAAATTTTTTCTTATAGTTGACAGTTATTTCACAAAATTTGTATTGAGGGTATCTTTCAAAGTTGTTGAAGACCATTGCACTAGACTATAAACTTGTCAAGGCTAGCACTTCTGTCTTACTGACTTCTGCTTTCAATACCAGAACTTCCCACAGTGTCTGATATGTGAGCTTTACCTATCCCACTCGGTGTGTATTGTATGGGTTAGCAGCCAGTTTACCTTATGGGAATTATGTAAGCTCTCCAAGCCTCTATGTTTATTTCTCACAGGTAATAATATACTTTGTTACCCAGCAGAGATGACAAAAAAAATTCAGTTAAGATGGTGTATGTAAAAATGTCTTGAAAACACAGCAAATGGGTTTTTTGTATTGAAGAACTATAGAATCATTACTAAAAGTAGGGATACATGAGAAGAGCAAATTGAAAGGATTATATATACCTCTTGATTTCAAAATTTACTAAACAATACTAATCAAGATAGTGTGGTATTAGCAAAAGGATAGACCTACAGATCAGTGGAATAGAACATAAAGAACAGAAATAAGCTCACACATTTATAATCAGTGATTTTTTTTTTTACCTAAACCATCCAGTGGAGAATGGATAATCTTTTCAACAAATGTTGCTGTCATAACCAGATAGCCATATGCCCAAAAAAAAAAAAAAAAAAAAAAAAAAAAAAAAAGTCAGGGACGTGGAGAGATGACTCAGTAGTTAGGAGAGTTTGATTCCCAGCACCCATGTTGGGAGCCTCACAACTGCCTGTAACTCAAGTTCCAAAGTATCCAGCAACCCTCTTCTAGCCACTAGAGGTGCTTGCAGTTGTGTGCACATACCCACCACCACACGTGCACACCAACACTAACAACACAGGCATATACACATAATTAGGAATAAACTAGTTTAAATGAAGTCAGACCATACTATATATAAGAATTAACTCAAAATGGATCCAAAATTATAAAATACTTAGAAGATAATATAGGTGCAAATATTATGACCTTGGATTTGGCAAAGATTTCTTAGATCTAACACTAAAAGCATGAGCAAGAAGGAAAATAGTACTCATCAAAATTAAAACCTTTGTGCTTCAAGGACATCACCAGCAAAGTGGAAAATTCCACAGATGGGGAAAATAATTGCCAATCATATATTTGAGAAGAGATTTGTACATAGAATATTTGAAGAACTCACACAAATTAAAAAGGAGAATGCAATTCAGTTCAAAAATGCCTACACTAGTGGACATGCCAGCATAGACAGGAGAGGATTTCACAAAATTCCCCTGGTGAAGAACAACAGGAATCAGCGGCTGCTGAGGGGGGAAAACGGGAGGTTTGCTTTTTTTTTTTTTTTTTTTTTTTCAGGAATAGGACCACAATCCTAAGTAGTCAACCCTGAACATGTAAACAAGGGCAACAGTAACTGGACTCAGAATAACAAAAATAAAGGAAGAAAAAGCGATCTTGAATTCAAGAGGAGATTATTGAGAGGGCACAAGAGGAGGGTTGGGGGAGGGAGATGAAAATAATACAAATGCCACTGTATGAAATAATGTAAATATACTCATGTATGAAATCCTCCAGTTAAAAAAATGGCCACAGGAACGTAACAGATATTACTCCAAAGATAGGTAAATGTTCAATAAATACATGAAAAGACTCTTGATGTCATGAGCCATCAGGGAAATGAGGAAACCACACTGAGTATCTCTTCATACCCAGCAGGGTGGTTAGATTAAAAAAGTCCAGAAATATCTTTGGCTGGGATTTAGAGCAATCTGAACTCTCATATTCTGCTAGAGGGGACGTAACATGCTGTAACATAGTTAATTGGGTAGTTAAGCATAGAAGTGCCATATCCACATTAGGGTTACAATAGCTGTGATGAAACACCATGACCAAAGCAACTTGGGGAGAAAAGGGTTTATCTGACTTACAAGTTCACATCACTGTTCATCATTGAAAGAAATCAGGACAGGAACTCAAGCAGGGCAGGAACCTGGGGGCAGGAGCTGATGCAGAGACCATGGAGGGGAACTGCTTACTGACTTGTTCCTCATGGCTTGCTCAGCCTGCTTTCTTATAGAACCCAGGACCACCAGCCAGGCATGGCACCAGCCTCAATGAATTGGGTCCTCCCCAATCAATCACTAATGAAGAAAATGCCCTACAGCCGGATCTTATGGAGGCATTTTCTCATTTAAATGTTCCCTCCTTTCAGATAACTCCAGCTTGTGTCAGGTTGACATAAAACTAGCCAGGATACCTTATAACAAAATAGTTCTGCTATGTGCACACCCAGAAAAAATAAAAGCTTAAGCTTACACAAAAACTTACACATCTGTGTTCATTGCTGCATAGTAACAAAATGGCAAAACAACCTATATGTATATCCATAAGTGAATAAATGAATGAATAAATGTAGTATATTCCTACAAGTGAATATTAGCCATAAAAATGGATGAATATTGTGATGCTTAATTTTGATTGTCAACCTGATGGGATTTAGAATCACCATGGAAACAAATCTCTGACATGAGGGACCTTTTAAATTAGGTTAATTGAGGTGGGAAACTCCACTCTAAATTTGGGTGGTAGCATTCCATGGGTTGGGGTCCCAGACTGAATAAAAAGGGAAAGCAAGCTGAGCACAGCATTCATTGTTCTCTGCTTCCTGATTGGGGGCGCAACATTCCTCAGCTGGAGAAGTCAGTAACTAAAACTATATAGACAAACTATAAAAGCCAGAGAACTGGGAAGTGAGCCCCTAGAAAAACTGCACACATATGTCAAAGGTCAGATAGGAAGCCTAGACTTCCATCTTCTCTAGGCAGTAAGGAGAAGCTCCCCACACTGAGGTAGTATCAGATGATGTCAGAGAAGGCGGAGAAAGCCAATGATTTCAGCTCTTACCAGAACAATTTCTTGGTTTCTGTGCTACAACCCTGATACTGATATATATTGTATATTATATCATGACCTAAAATGTTTCCAGATCTTCATACAGCTCAATTGATAGCTTTTTAGATGTAGTTGAAGTGCAGTTAAATTTTGTGATTTTTTTTCACATTTTTTTATTCTAGTCTGGAATGGGTACTGACTAGAAAGACAGTTTTATAAATAAATATGAGACATCTAATTGATGATTTTTCGAAGTTGACATTGTTTTAACATTTCCCCAAGTCATTTCAGCTTTGATTTTTACTCTGACTTAAGTGCCTCCCAAAGCCTTTCTAGTTTACTGTTAACACCTAGTTGCCTAATGTAAGTTCATAGTAAACAACAGCTGATTTCTTTCTTAATTAGCTCCTACTAATTAGAGATCCTTAAATACTATTTTAAAAAAATACTGGGGTGAACAAATCACCTCTAGTAAAGTTTCCTCTTGGTATAATATTGGTGAAATTATTAAGGCCACTCCATGTAGTTAAAGGAGATTTATTTGCCGGGCAGTGGTGGCACACGCCTTTAATCCCAGCACTCGGGAGGCAGAGCCAGGTGGATCTCTGTGAGTTCGAGGCCAGCCTGGGCTACCAAGTGAGTTCCAGGAAAGGCGCAAAGCTATACAGAGAAACCCTGTCTCGAAAAAACCAAAAAAAAAAAAAAAAAAAAAAAAAAAAAAAAAAAAAAAAAGGAGATTTATTTAATGGCGTAACTTACAAATGAAGGGATAGGTAGGTTGAGGGTTCTGGGAAAGATGCAGCACAGTCCAGCAGTGTTCTCTGGAGAACTCTCCTTGGTCCACCTCTAGCATGGGGGGGGGGGGGGGCAGCAAGAAGAGAGCGCGTCACATTCCAATCTCGGGTCTTCAGGGCCCTCCCTTGGCCCTACCTTGTAGGCGTGATAGTTACCGAAGCCTCAATGGGGATTGAAACTTCCAGACCAAAGCTGGAATGGCTACCCACTACAGTATAATATGTGGGAATTGGTTCCAGGTCCCCCTTCAGATACTAAAAATTCACAGTACTCACATCCTTTATATAAAATGGCAGCATAATGCACATTTTCCTGAATAATATATGAATTACTAATAATACCCAATAAAATGTAAATATTGTGTAAGTAGTTGTTGCATCAGGCCATGTGTGGTCATGGCACATGCCTTTGAGTCCAACATTTGAGAGGTGGAGACAGGAGATCAGGAGTTCAAGGCCAACCTGGCCTATGTGAAGCCCTGTATCAAACTAGTTGTCATACTATATTACTTAGGAAATACTAATAACAGAAGATAAAAGTTTGTACCTGTTTGGTACAAGCTCATTTTTTCTGAATACTTTCAATTCATAGTTGGTTGAATCTATAGATGTGGATCCTACAGATACAGAGAGCCAGCTGTAATGCTAGATTTAATATTGGCCAATAGCATATAAAAGACCTTACTCCTTTTTCCCCCTTTTATTGAAAATAGATTTTTTTCTCACACAATATATCCTGATTAGGTTTCCCCTCCCTCTATTCCTCCCAGTTCCTTCCCACCTCCCCTCCCATCCAGATCCACCCCCTTTCTGTCTCTCATTAGAAAACAGGTGTCTAAGGATAATAATATAATGTAATATAATAAGGTAAAACAAAAGCTAACACATCAGAATGAGACAAAACAAACCAGAAGGAAAAGACCTAAGAGAAGGCACAAGAAACAGAGACCCACTCATTCACACACTTAGAAATCACACTAAAAAACAAAAACACCAGCACTGAACTGGAAGCCATAATATATATGCAAAGGACCTGTGGGGTAAAATGAGAGACTATATATCATATATAATACATAATAAAAATAAAAAGTAATAAAATAAAAATACTTTTAAAAGGAAAAAAAGATGGGAAAGTCCTGACATGACACTATGAGACAAGGAACCTCCAAAGATGCCAGTAAGTTTGTTTTCTCTGGGCCATTTACTGCCGGCCATACAGCCTACCCTTAAGAATGGTTTGTTTCCCCAGTGAGATTTTCTTGGAGGAAATTCAATTTTCATTTGCAAGTGCTTTATCAGTTGGAGATTGATTCTGAGTTAGGGATAGGGCCATGTATCCACTTTGCCTTTCAGCTCTAGGACCCCATCTGGTGCAGACCTTGTGCATGCTGCCTCAGTCTCTTTGAGTTCACGTGTGGGTCAGTCTTGTTGTTTTAGAGGACCTTGTTTTCTTAGTGTCCTCCATCCCCTCTGGCCCTTACACTCTTTCTGCCTCCTCCTCTGTGGGGTTCACTGAGCCTTGAGGGAAGGGATTTGATGGATACAATCTGTTTAGGGCTGAGTGTTCAAGGTCTTTCATTTTCTGAATAATGATACAGGAGGAAGCTTCTCTGATGATGGCTGAGCAAGGCACTGATCTATGAGTATAGCAGAATGAAAAGACCATATTCCTAATGGCTCTGTAAAGTGCTTTTTTTTTTCCTTTGTCAACAGTGTTTCTGAGGTTTTGTTGTTGATTTTGTAATTCTTCATTGTTTCTAGGTAAACCTTACAAATCATTGTGGCTTCATGGGAGGACTTCAGAAGAACAAAAGCACTGGACTAACCACTCCGTATTTTGCTACCTCTACAGTAGAAGTAATATTTCATGTATCAACAAGAATGCCTTCTGATTCCGATGACTCTCTGACCAAAAAAGTAAGTGGCAAGTTAAAGAAAAAATATATATATATACCAACATCCAATTGGTAGATCCCTGCTGGAGGGTAAAGAGCTTGTTTCTTTAACCAATGCCATCTTCAAAACCAGGATTGTTACTCAGACAGTGGTGGCACACGCCGTTAATTCCAGCACTCGGGAGGCAGAGCTAGGCGGATCTCTGTGAGTTCAAGGCCAGCCTGGTCTCCAAAGCGAGTTCCAGGACCGGCACCAAAACTACACAGAGAAACCCTGTCTCTAAAAGCCGGAGGGAAAAAAAAAAAAAAAAGAGGAAAACAAAACCAGAATTGTTGCATAATAAATTGTGTTTTCCTTTGATAAGGAAAACAACGGTGTGATGAAAGATTACAATCTTTTTTGAATTTTTCTTTGTTTAGGTTTATTTTTAATCACTTTAATATGTGTGTCTGTGTGAGTGTGTGCCACATGTGTGCAGGTATAGAAGAGGCCAGGAAAGACTCTCAGATCTCCCAGGAGTGTGAGCCACCCAGTGTGGGCGCTGAGAACTGAACTCAGGTCCTCTGGAAGAGCAGTAAGTGCTCTTAACCACAAAGCCATCTCTCTAGCTTACTTTGCTTTTTTTTTTTTTTTTTTTTTTTTGAGACAGGGTTTCTCTGTGTAGCTTTGCACCTTTCCTGGAACTCACTCTGTAGCCCAGGCTGGCCTCGAACTCACAGAGATCCGCCTGCCTCTGCCTCCTGAGTGCTGAGATTAAAGGTGTGCGCCACCACCACCCGGCTTACTTTGCTATTTTTAATAAATTTTATTTTGTAATATTTGATGTTACAGCAGTATGTTTAGAAAATATGTATAAGTGGTAAATTATTTCTGTGATGAGGCAAATTAATTTATCCATCATTCATTAAGTAGTTAACTTTTCTGTGGTAATAGCAGCTAAAATTCAAATGTCTTTGAACACAAAAATCTCATTTTTGAACCAATACACTTGTTCACTAGATTCCTAGATGTGTTAACCTACACACTGCTACTTTGTATCCTTTGGCCTTTATCTCCCTAGTTCTCTCCCTGACTTCAGCAACTGCATTACTGTTTTGGTTTGGTTTTGATTTCCTGTTCATTTGGTATGTGTCCTTTGTTTGTTTGTTTGTTTGGAGACATAGTTTTGCTGTGTAGTCCTAACTATTCCTGAACTCATGATCATCTTGCTCAATCTCTTGAGTGGTGGGATTATAGGTATATATCAAAACAAACCTGGGTAATTATTATATTTTTGTATATTTGATTTTTTTAATTCTGCATATAAACATGGTCATATGTTTTCTTTGCTTGGCATATTTTTCTCTTAGCATAATCGCCTTCAGGTTTTTCCATGTTGTAACAAATGGCATAATCTTCTTTTTTAAAGCTAATCAGTGTTTTATCACACCCACATATACCACATTTTCTTTATCCATTGATCGTGAATGGATACTGTCCTGCTTTTGTTTCTGTTGTTGGGATAAAAATTATGGAAGAAAGGGTCTATTTTAGTTCACGATCCCAAGTTACAGACCATCGCTGTAGGAAGTCAAAGCAGGAACTTCAAATAGCTAATCATATCATCCACAATCAAGAGCAGAGAGTCATGAATGTACACATGTTCACCCACTTGCTCGCTTCTGCTTAGCCTAACTTCTCCAGTCTTACATAGTTCAGGGACCCCTGTCTATCCTTTGCACAGTGGCCTGGTCCTTCCCACATGACTTTCCTTAATTAAGACAGTTCTCCACAGGTCAACCAAATGCTTGATTGAGACTCTCTTCCCAGATAATTCTTGGTTGTATCAAGTTGATGGCTAAAGCTAGCCATCACAGATCTATAGGATGTTTCCATTTCCTAGTTATTATGAATATTCTGCAAGAAACCTAGGAATGTAGGTACTTTTATGAGATCATAGCCTAGTTTACTTTGTCAACTTAATATAGCCTACAGTCATCTGAGAAGAGAGCCTTCATTGAGGGATTGCCTAGATCAGATTAGCCTGTGAACATGTCTTTGGTAGAGATGGTTCTTATTGATACAGGAGGGCCCAACCCACTCTGGGCAACGCTATTCCTTGGCAGATGGTTCTGGAGTGAATACAAAAACTAGCTAAGAATGGACCTTTAAGTGAGCCAGCAGGGACTTGCTGTATTTCCTTGTCTGTGAAGAGTTCATGCTTGAGTTCCTGCCCTGCTTTCCCTCAGGGATAGATTATGAGTGGTAAGCTAAAATAAATCCTTTCCTCCTTTCAGTTGCTTTGGGTCAGAGTGTTTTATGACATCGACAGAAAGGAAACTGGAACAGGCATGTGCTCAGAGCAGAGATTGGTAGTTCACATGTAGTTCTTTTCTTGTCAGTCTCTATACTGTTTCCTGTAACTGCTCCATTTCTGCACATTGCACCAGTGATGAATGAGTATCCCCTTTTCTCTACGCTCTCAGTGCTCACCTCTTTTTTTATCATAGCCACCCACCAAATCTTGTAGTGTTTTTAATTTCACATTCTCAGAGTAAGTAACTCCCCTGACCCTGATCACCTACCTTTCTATGCACCTCTTTGGTTTAACTCTCTCAGGAGAAATATGTGTTCTGGTCCTTTGTCCATTTTTGACTGTCTGTTTCATTTTCTGCTTATTGAGTTGTAAATGTTCTTCATAATTTTGGCTATTGACCCTATATCAGATATGTGGTTTGCAGATGGTTTGTTTTTTCCCAAGTTGGTGGGTTGCCTTTCTTGCCTTTTGACTTTGTTCATCTTGGTTCTGTAGTACATGTATTTGATGTGACAAACCAAAAACCAAATATTGCTAAAACCAGTGTCAAGTAGCTGCCCCCTATGTCTTTTCAGGACTTAGACTTAGGTCTTTTATACAGGTGGAGTTTATTTTTATGAATGGTGGAAAATACAAGTCTCATTTCATTAGTTTGTGTGTGGAAATCTAGGTTTCCATTCTGTTTATTGAAGAGATTATCCTTTTTTGCATGCATTATTGGCATCCATATTGAGACATTTGTACTTATTTACACATTCTCTATTCTGTCACCTCAGTCTACACATTTATTTTTATGACAGTGCCATCTTGATTACTGGGGGGTGGGGGTCTTAATTTTATCCATGAATTCTAGTTCATTGTTAATTCTGGCCCTTGTTATTTCCTGAGTTTTTACAGTATCAGACAGTAAGCATGTCTTTTTATGGTTGAGTACTTTAGACACCAGAAGCAGGCCTTAGAAGGAAAAAAAAAAAAAGACAACAAAACTTGCTCTGACTTTCACCTCTCCCTCTTCTACTGAAGGCAGGCCATAGACACTAATCAGCTCCTGCCTTCTGTCTTGGAAGTAGCCATAAATCAATTATCTTGACATGACTTGTCTGCAAGTAAATCATAAGATCCCCATTTCAGAAGAGCTCTCACCCCACACCTGTGGGAAAGGAATGCTTCACACAAGACCAAGAAGAATCAGCAGACAGCTCTGCTGAGTTCCCCCACTCCACCTGATAGCATTAGTCATGCTCTTAGTCCAGTGACGTTTCTGCAGTGCTTCAGTCATGGCTGTGCCATGAAGTCTCCACATGTGAACCAAAGGACAGTGTCCAGAGAATTTCTGGATAGCCAAACACACCGGGGTTCCTGGAGAATGGCCTTGCCAGAAACAGCATGGAAGTTCCACACCCCTGCTTTCATTTTAGCCTGCACATTTGTGATGCCTAATCTTGATGGTCAGATTGACTAGATTTGGAGAGAGCATTCTCAAGGCATTTAACTAAGGGGGGAAGACTCTCTCCTCCCCAGATGTGGGTGGCATCATTTTCTAGGTTGGAGACTCAGACTGAAAACAGAAAGTCAGCTAAGTGCTAGTATTTCCTTCTCTCTGCTGTTTGGTCAGCGCTGCAGATCAAACCACTCTGCAGATAAACTTATTCCTCAGTTCACTTCCTCTCACACTCTGTCTTTCCCCCATTACTTTCTGCCTCCATAGTTTGCCAGTTCTAGAAGTATAATAAGTAGGGCATACAATATTTGTCCTTTTGCACTGTCTTATTTAGCTGAACATTTTTTAGGTTTTGTGCATGTGTAGCACATCAGAATTTCATTCTTTTATATGGCCAGATATCTAATTGTATGTATGTACTGCATTTTATTTATCTGTGTATCTGTTAGTAGACATTTGGGTTGTTTCCACCTCTTGACTATTGTGAATCATACTGCAGGAACCATTGGCATACTGTTTAGATGCTGGCTTTTTACTCTTTTGCCTGTATACCTAGGACTACCATTGTTGGGTTACGTTCACACTATATGTTGCGCTTTCTGAAGATGTTTAGTACCAGCTGCACCACGTTACATCCGTGTCAGGCTTGCACAGTGGTCCCAACTGTAGATGTAATTCAGTGGTCTTATCAAACAAGAAACACAGAGCCGATTCAGAGAAGAAAGCCAAGAGGTCAGAGCCAAGAGCCTCACCCTTCCTGATTCAGGGATCCTCCTCAGCCAAGAGAGCTCTCTGAAAGAGAGAGCCCTCCTTCCTGTGTGTCTGTCTCTCTAGTCTCCTTGTTCTGGCTTCTGATTGGTTGTAAACCCAATCATGTGACTGCCTCGTCACTGCCTGTATGTACCGCCCTCCAGGTCCTTAAAGGCGTACACCACCACTGCCACGCACTTGCTATGGCTCTAATAGCTCTGACCCCAGGCAACTTTATTTATACCACCACACCCAACCTTTCCACATCATCACCAACACTTGTTAATTTGCATCTTTTCTAGAAAAAACTATAGACATCCTGATAGGTGCTGAGTAGTTATTTTGTTTGTTTGAAGACAGAATTTATTTGTCTATCACGGGCTTTTCTTGAACTCACTGGGCAGCACATACTGGCCTCAAACCTCCTAGTCTTCCTTCCTTTCTCTTCTTACCACCATGCCTGTCCCAAAGTAGCTGTTTCCCTTTAGTTTTCGTTCACATTTCTGTAACAACTAATGATAGTGAGCATCTTCTCTTCTATCTGCTTTGAAGAAATGTCTATCCAAGTCCTTTACTCATCTGTTCATATTTTTCTTATGTCATTTTAGGAGTTCTCTATATGTTGTAGATATCAATCCCTTATCCACTGATTGGTCACTATTTTTGGACTCCAATATAATTTCTCTTTTGTTACCTTTGCTTTTAATGTCAATCCAAGAAACCATTGCCAAATGCACTATCATGGAAATGTTTCTCTATTTTCTTCAGAGAGCTTTATAGCTTTAGCTCTTAGCATTTAAGTTTTCTGTTCGTACTGAGCTCCTTGTAGTGTATGGAGTGAGATACAGAGTTGCATATAAATGCCCAGTCTTTTCATCACTTTTGTAGAGAAGCTGCTGCATTCTAATTTATTAGTCTACATGTCTGTCCTTACACCAATTCCATACTCTTTGGATGACTGTCACATTCTAATTTTGACTCAAGAAGTATGAATCCTCCAGCTTTTTTTCAGGACTGTTTTGGCTTTGAACATCTCTTGAAAGTCCGTATAAAAGCTTTAGAATGGGTTTCCTCTTTCTATTCCTGAATCTATTGGAATTCTTCCTTCTCTTCTAATTACCAAGTACAAAGTAAGGAGTTTAATTACGACATTTTCATCCATACATAGAATGTATTTTGGTCTCTTTTACATTGTTGGGATTTTGATAGCGATATATTGAATCTGTAGATAGTGTCAGGTAGAATTAATATTGTGTCTTTGAGGTTGTTTTATTGCATTTTAGAATTTATTTTGTGCATAGGGGCTGTCCACTTGTAATGACACACGTGTGGAGGTCATTGAGAACCCACCCTCTCCTTCCACTATATGGGTCCCAGTGATGCAACGTGGGTCATCAGGCCTGGAACAAGAGCTTTTACCTGCTGAGCTACCTTTCTGGCCTGTTTTTTTTATGTTGTTTGTGTATTTATTTATTGTATGTGTGTGTGTGTGTGTGTGTGTGTGTGCGCGCATGTGCACGCTTGCTTGTATGCCACAGCTCATGTGGAGGCTGGAGGACAACCTGAGGGAGTTCCTTCTCTCCTTCCACCATGTGGACTCTTGAGGTTGAACTCGAGTTGTCAGGCTTAGTAGCAGGCCCCTCACTTGCTCAGCCATCTTGCCGACCCCTTCTCACTTTTTAATGTAAGTATATGGTAATAGTTTTTAAAACTTTTATAATATAGGCATGTGCATTACTGTTAAAATAAGTATTGTCAAAAAAATGCCCAGCCTAAATTAGCTTTTTTACTTAAGGCAATTTTAAAGGGTTTGTCTGTCTTAAAATCCAACATAAAGAAGATATAAAAGTAATCTCATAATTCAGTATTGCTACTTTAAACCTTCTTTTCATAGAAATCAAAAACAAAGGATACTGTTTTTTTCCATATACTGATTTTCCCTTTTCTTTATTCTCTATGATGCTTCACGTTAACATGCTCTTCAAGCATCCTAGTAATATTTTTTCTCAGTAGCAGACTTCTGTTTTAGTTTTCTTATAATATCACTTTCTTTTTAACAGGTTAAATGTTTAAACTTAATCATAGAAGCCAGTTGTCTTACACTAGTTCTTCTTAATAAAAAATCACTTTCTGTATTGGTATTTTTTCTCCCGAATTTAATAAATTCCACATTAGTGGTAATAAGTTGAGGCCTAGAACATGTCCTATTACAAATGAACAATTGGATTTCATTAGGTTGTCCCCCCTGTCCTTTGTCCATATATCTTCAGGTGTGTTAATCCATTCAGTGGACACATTAATGAGCACTGGTCACAGTGTAATATTGGAGGAAGTAAAGCTTGTTGACCTCAACCTGGAGTTTAATACCTCTAATTAAATTAGATAGTCAGCAGGCAGTAGAAAGAAATAGCCATGCCTCTGGCAAGCTAGAATTATTTATGACTCTGGTTCTATGTTTTAAACTTGGTTGAAGAAAAGTCATTTATATCCATTTTATAAAAACTAATTTTAGTTCTGACTTTTTATTTAAATATTATGTGGTAGTTTTGAAAATTATTTTTAAATATTTTATTTTCTCAGAATGCAAAGTTAATGTCCCTGGATCTATTTAAGTATAACTTTTTGTGCATGTGTGTGAAATGAAGGTCTTTCAAATCTCAAGGTAATAGCAGCAGAATTTTTGTAACATAGACTATGCTTTTTGAACAAATTAACCATTCAATCTAGTAAAGTCTCTCTCAGAAATATTATGCCACTGTATCAAAAATCTTGATATAACCCCAGTCCAAGCCATCTGTTCTATAAATTATTTCTACCTGAGGAAGAGTGATGGAAAATGGTTAAAAATAATTTCCACTTAACTGACTGTATCCACCCCTAAACATCAAGAGTGCTGCAAGCCTTGGGGTAAAGTGCTGAGAGGTGCCTCTCATCTGCTCTCTCCTTGTTGCAGCCGCGTGCTGGCCCTCTGCTGCCAAGGCGGCTGAGTCATCCTTTGAGAAGTTTGAGGAAGATCCAGTTGAGATCATTGTCAAATACTTAGTTGGACTCTCTAGGCTATCTTTCATTTCCTGAACCCCCCAAAAAGGAAAAAGAAGTACTCTGTTTAAGTCCATTTTCTTTGAAATACTGTTAGTGTAGTGGACAACAGGTCATATCTTGAAACTTGATCACAATAGTTTCTCAATAAATGGGTCTTAAAGACTCTACTTGGTCTAGTTTTTATTTCAAATCTGTTTTTATTTTGTTTAAAATAAAATTAGCATGTGAGAGACTTCTGAAACAAGGTAAATATAGTCTGAAAAATTAATTTTGAAACAGCTTTATGGAATAATAACAAAAATATTTTATTATTTCAGTAAAAGTGGGGTTAATAATGGACTTGATGGATGTTATGGAATTGTCCTAGTCTGCTGTCTGTTGCTGTGATAAACTCCATGATTAAAAGCAGTGTGGAGGAGGAAAGGGTTTATTTGGCCTACATGAACCAGTTATAGTCCATCATGGAGGGAAGCAGGCTGGGAGCTCAAGCAGAAGCAGGAACCATGGAGGACCTCGCCTTAGCGGCTTCCTCAGCTTGCTTTTGTATACAAAACCAACCTGCCCAGGGTGACAGTATCCATAGTGGACTGGGCCCTCCCACATCAATTATTACTCAAGAAAATGTCTCACAGACATGTCTACAGGCCAGTCTGATGGAGCCATTTTCTCAGTTGATGTTCCCACAAAGGTTCCTAGTGAGATCTGAGCTTGCTTTACCCAGCAGAGCTGCATTACATGATTGCTTGACCACGTGTGTGATTACCAGGTGTTTGGAAGGGTCTGCACTTAGCTTTGCTAGGGGGAGGTCTTTTTTCACCCCTTGGCATTCCTTTAAAAAGCCCTTTAGAAGAGACAGAAGGGGCTGGTGGGTTTTGATCCAGGCCCTCCCGAGGCTATCCTGTGTTTCTGTCTCTCTGCCCTCTATATTTCTGTCTAAATATTTCTCACTTCTCCCAACTAAGAGCACCCTGGGGAAAAAGTGGGAGCAAATCTCCCACAGATAAAATGAATGTGCTGTACTGCCATAAAGTGGATGTTTTAGTTCTTTTACACTACTTTAAAAATCGCCAGAGATTGGATGGTGTGTAAGCAACAGTTTCTTCTCACAGCAGTAGGGGCTGGCAAGAGCAGGAGACTGCAGATCAGTGCAGTGTCTGTTGAGGAGCCACTGGCCTGTTCACAGATGACTGCACTGCTCACAGTAGCCATGGGCTGAAAGTGGCAAGCAAGCTCTCTGGAGTCTTTTTTTCTAGACACTAACCCCTTTAAAAATGATGTAATCACCTCTCCAAGTCCCTACCTGGTGGGAGCTAAATTTCTAATATCATCACTGTGGAGGCTAGCATGTAAGCTTTAGGAGAATGCGTTCGTCTATACCAGTGGAAAATATCTGATTTTACAAAGGGGTATAAAACAGGCCATCCCTCTGAAAATACCAACATTCATGAACTCCAGCAAAATAGGATTATTAAGCAGATGGCTTGTGAGCACTTAGATAATGAGGTGGTATTCACTAGGAGCCACTATAAGTTCAGCACAACTAATCACATCAAACTGAATTTGTTTTAATAGGATTACTAGATCAGGGCCAATCATGGACTGTGTGAAGTTTTTCGTTGTAAGTTGAAGCAGTGTGGTCTTAATAGTTTGGTATGTATGATAATGACTGGTTGCATAATCATTTAGAACACAAATGCTTTAAAAAGAGGAAATACTGCAAAGTGGTGCAAGTTTGGGTTCTAGAAACAGATTGCATGGACTTGAATATTATTTCTGTCACTTAAAGGTTTTATTTTTGCCATAGCCAAATTTCTTCATCCTTTAAGCTTCAATTGTTTATCTGGAAAAATAGTAATAATACTGATTTACTTGCCTTATTGTTGTGAAAATGAAGTTAATTGTCATAGAACATGTAGAATAGTGTGCCCTTAATAAATAATATATAATAAATACCTTTCATAAGTGAAAGGCATCTTTTTAAGCAGAATGAAAATCTGCAATGACTCTCTTATGTAAACCATTTGACATTTTTGTTCAGAACTTGCATGAAGACATAAGAATGTTAACTTAATGATAACCCTGATCTGGAAAAGAATGAGCCAGCACATTGAATAGCAGAATGGGGCTGACATTAGACCCTAGCAAGCTTAAAGATAACCTTGACTTGGCAAAGTAAAACTTAGTAAGAATAAATATGAAATCCTCTCTTTAAATGGAGCAATTGATTTTACCTGCTTAAAAGAACTTTGAGGCTGCCTCAGTGGGTAGAGGAGTTTGCTGCCAATCCTGACAACCTGAGTTCAATCTCCTAGAAATGTACATGGTGAAAGGAGAGACCCAGCTCCCAAAAGCTGCCCTGTGACTTCCACACTTATGCTGTGGCATGTGTGCATACACATATGCATGCACACACACACATATATACACACTAAATAAATGTTCTTTAAAATCTGAAAATTGTAAAGATTTTTTAGTTTTTTGAGACCAGGTCACCCAGTGTAACACTTGCTATCCTGGAACTCGCTTTGTAGACCAGGCTGACCTTGAACTCAGAAATCCACCTTCCTCTGCCCGCCAGAGTGCTGGGATTAGAGGCGTGCGCCTCCTGCCTGGCAGGATTGTTTAAAAGAGTTTTGCAAGGAAAAGGGTTTGAGTTGGCTAGCTGTTAATGATGCCATAAAGTTTCAGAAAATACTTTAGTGACAGAGGAAAAAATAGTTCCATTAATGAGTTGGCTGTATTATAGCATATATTGATATTCTACTCCAGACATTGCAGTCTAATAGAAGCATCAGTAAAGTGAGAAAATAATCCAGGAAAATGACACTTTTAACATGAAAAACAAAGTGAAAATATTAAAATGATCTTCAAATGCTGGAAAAGATAAAGTATAGAATACATATTGGATTCACTTTGTAAGGCTCATTTGGAAGAACTAGTGTCAGGAAGGCAGGGTTTGTTTCATGTGAAGAATGGTATGATGATTTCCACTCCTTAAAGGTAGAATGGGCTAACTGTGAACAACTATACTCCAACTTTAAAAGAATTAGAGCAGAGGTCAGATGTTATCACAGTTGAGGCATTCGGTGTGAAATTACTCCTTTAGAATATCTTCCAATATTAACATTCTATAATGGATGAAGGACTTCAGTTTACACATGTTGACTTTCGTTGTATTTTCTTCATGAATTAATACTGGTCATCTGTAGCCTACAGTACAGTTTAGATTCTAGAGTGATGTCAGTAGCAGTTGAAGTAAATTTAGAAGAATACTTTGGTTCCCAGTCATCACACAGACCTGTCACATATACACAACAGTCTGGTGCTCTTTCAAAAATTGAATTGCACAAGGGTTCAAGAACATATTGATAGTCTGGGTATGATGGCACATGTCTTAGTACAAACACTCAGGAGGCAGAGGCAGGATCTCTGTGTTCAAGGCCAGCTTCATCTACATACTGAGTTCCAGGACAGGCAGGGCTGTACAGAGAAACCCTATCTCAAAAAATGAGGGAGGGAGGGAGGGAGGGAGGGAGGGGGGAAGGGAGAGAGACAGAGACAGAGACAGAGACAGATTGAGATTGATTTAGAGCACAGGAAAACTTACTGAGTATACACAGGACATAGTCTTTTAAGTCCTTTTAAGTCCTTTTAAGTCCTTAAGAGGTACGGAATAAATAAATATGAAACAGTATATAAAGTATCTGTACCACCCAGTGTGTTTGCTAACTCGTTTTTCTTGCTGACATTATGACTTCTGTCACCTTTTGATCACTAGAAAGCCATCTTCCAGTAGTCTTTCAGGAGCTTCCCACATGCACAGTGATGATGAACATCATCTCAGTTTCTGTTTAACCAGTATATGCAGGTTTCAAAGTGAAAAAAATGCCGTTATGACAACCTCAGACATTGGAATCTAAATAATAAAGGATTTTTTCATGAAAGTTCTTCCTTTAGATATCAAACACACGTAGAATGATTTATTGATGCACATGCTTCTGTGCAGAAATTATTACAACATCTTCGCAAAAAATGTGTGTTCTTTCAAACTTCTTTAGCAGACCTTTAAATACTATGTGGAAGATATTTGAAGACAACTGTGGTTTCAAGATAATAATACAGTTGCCTTGTTCTCCTGTTTTTTTAGATAAGTGGCACTAGAAATTATAGATAATTTTGGCAAGAGTTCAAGGGTTAATGTAGCAGATAAATAAAAGGAATTTTCTGTAAATTGAGACCTGCATTATTTCAGTTGTCTTGTCTTTCCTAACCTAACTCATTTAATTTTAAAAAGTAAATACTTAAATTCTTCCTGACAGTGTGCTCAGCTTTTACTATCATTTATTACTTCAATTATACTTGATATCACTTAGAACAATCTGCCATTTGGAAATCTCAGGATAGCCTGGAGCTTAGTATTAGATCTGGCTGCTATTGTAACATGTACAGCATATGACATTAATGTATCACAATTAGATTGGATCATCCCTCCTGGTTACATTTATTTCACATTTCTTTTGTGTTCAGTTAACATAAACCTATTAGGGAAGCTGACACATGGGGATGGCTGTATAGGAAGGATATTTTTAAAGTATTTTGATTAAAAAATGAAATTATAGGGCCATAGCTTTTCTAGGTTGTGTAATCTCTTTTTTGCTTTTTAGAAATGGCATAGTCTAAGTCTGTGTTTATGTCATGCCTGTGTGTCTACACAGGTGTAAGGAGTTAATTCCTGGGCTAAGAAGGGGCTGAAAAGAACCTTTCCGAAACTGAACTGAATTCCTCTTTTTGTTTCAGTCAGACATTAAGTCCTTTGCCTGCCTTATGGCTTTTAATCAAAAAATACATATATAAAAAATAGAAAGCACTGTACATTAGCTCAGACCACCTTTATCCTTCTTTTGTCTTCTGAACTTTCCCAACCACAGTGTATCTGAAAGTAATGGAAAAGCCAGTGGAAAGCATCTATGAAACATAGACTCACATGTTCCAAATATTCTAGATGATAAAATTTTATAATAAAATTGAGGTGTATACCATAAGCTCCATGAGGAAAACTCAATAATATACACTATGTTCATTTGTTAACAACTTATTAGAAACACAACTTTTAAGTGCTTTTCTTTCTTGCAGTTTTAATTATTGTAACAAAACCCTCTCAAGATTGCCAAGAGCACCTTTGTAAGCAGCACAAATATCTAAGTAACATTTTTAGGGCCCATTAAATATCAAGGCATCTGTTTGGAGGATTTTCTAAGTTCCATGTGGTGGGGGGCGGTGCTAAAAATTAATTTGTTAGACCAAACATAACTGACTTTCTCCTGCTCAATAGGTGATTATAAAATGTATAGTTACCTATTTTTACTTCTCTTCTGACTGCCTTCTTCAGGCCACCTTGCTACTTATTAGCACTTCAGAAAATGCATAGAATAAGAGGAGAAGAATCTCAAATCAGTCACTTTTTAACACAATCTTTGAGAGGTTTGAGAGTGGAATTGCCTTGGTACAGTTGCTAGTTTGAAAGAGTGGGCTGTGATTCTTCTCTAGGTCTTTCTGTCTCATTGACCGTGGGAGTTTCTGAAAGTACCTGGTCTTCTTCTATGTGTTTGATAACTTTGAGTGTTTGTATTTTATATGTCATGCAAATGATCGACTATTTCTCTTCTGTATGCTCTGTTGTCTAGCTGTAGAACTATGCTCACATGGCTTTTATAAGCACTATAAACTATTTCCTTGATTTTCCAGTTGAGACACCTAGGAAATGATGAAGTACACATTGTTTGGTCAGAACATACTAGAGACTACAGAAGAGGAATTATTCCTACGGAATTTGGTGATGTCCTCATTGTAATATATCCAATGAAAAACCACATGTTCAGTATCCAGATCATGAAAAAACCAGAGGTGAGAATTCGTAGCTTCTATAATTTCACAAAATTGATATATTAAATGGCTACAAAGCCTAAAATACTATGTCATCCTCAGGGAATTGTCTTGCCTTGAGCTACCATTTTTGTCAACTATATTTAAATGGTTTTTTGTTTTTTTCATTTTTGATTTTTTTTTCCAGTAAAAAAAAATTTGCACCCAGCTAGGTTAGCGCTCTACCACTGACCTATATATGCACAGCTTTAATTTATCAACTCATAAAAGTGACGGTTAGTTCTCAAAGCATAGGTTTTGTTTTTTCACTAGCCAAGCCAAATGCATTCTTGGTTCTGTACTTATGTTAAGTTTGTTTTTGGTCCCTCTGACAACATCTGGGGACATCTTAAAGAGGAAAGATGCATGTATTTTCTCTCATGATTTCAATCTGTGGTCTTTTGGCTCCTTGGCTCTGTGCCTGTGGGTCAAAGCTCTGGTTACCCAGTCTCTTCCCCAGAGCTGCCCTTCTAAACATGGTCCTGGGAACCAAGCATTCAGCATGAGTTTGCGGGAGACATGTCCAAACCATAAGAATAATAAAACTGCTATCTCACAAAAATGACCATCTAAATTGGCAGAGGATATAAATTACTTAGTTACACAAAGCACATAGTTCTTTTGAATGGACACCCTTTGACCTTGGGCATTTTTGTTTGTTGCCTTAGTGGGAGTGATTCATCATGTAAAAAATGGAATTTGAATAATATTTTTACTTGAAATAACAACCAAAGAGGAAACAGAAACACATTTGTGTGCCAAGGATCTTGATTGTTTTTATTATAATCTTTCTACAGTTTGAGTGTAAAATTCTGTTCTCATCTCTCTGTCAGGTTCCCTTCTTTGGTCCACTTTTTGATGGTGCTATTGTGAATGGAAAAGTTCTGCCCATCATGGTTCGATCCACGGCAATAAATGCTAGCCGTGCCCTGAAATCACTGATCCCGTTGTATCAGAACTTGTATCCTTTTCACCTGGGTGGTTAGTACACTCGTGAACATCTGCTTTACAAAAAGGTAAATAGTTCTTGTATAATAAGATGTTAGCACTTCAGTTTATTGAGAAGTGGCAGAGTTTCTCCCTAGTGATTAAGTGTGGTGTTTGAATGGTATGATTTCTTATATACTTTTAATAAATATTCATCTTTGACTTAGTTAATTAAAATGACATTATATGTCATGCTCTGTGCTGCTCTGGAGGTGCAGAAATCATCAAAACAATGACTGGAAAGAATTCGGTCTGCATGGGAAAACATACTGTTTTCATTACGTGTGTTTTAAAAGAGGAGTGTGCAGGATGTATTCTAATAAGGGACCAGCCATTCAGTTGGAAGTTTGTGTCCAGAAACACTTGTGAGAAAAATGAAAATTAAGCCAGTCTTAAATGATAACTAATCAGGTGGAAGAGATTGAGAACCTTCTAAACCACAACAGCATACTGAGGAGACAAGAAAATGGGACAAGATGTGGAATGCTTAGGAACATGGCTTCTGGAGCCAGCCTGTCTGGTCAGGTGCTGCTCTTCTGGAGCTGGACAGCCTCCCTGAGTTTCAGCGTACTTACCTATTAAATGAACTCAGTGAGAGTAACTGCCTCCTGAGCTTGGTCAGGCCGCAGAACAGGTTTGGTTTTCCCTTCTCTTCGGTGTCTAGAATTAAACCCAGGCCTTGAGCATACTAGGGGGTCACTCTACCCCTGAGTCATAGTCCAGTACAAGTTATGGAATCCTTAAATCTCACTTTATCTGTCAAAAGAGTCTAATGTTATATCAGCATTATTATGAGTGCTAAATGAGATTTTATGCAATTATTAATTACAATATTTATAAATAGTACAGTCAATATAAATATCTCTGCCCAAGATGAAGGAGTTGCTTAATTGAATTTTTATATTGGGCTGATTAGTGCATAAGGTGAATTCTCAGTTCTACTTTATGACATTTTTAATATTTTATTATATTGAGATAATGGTTGCCACATTGGAGGATATTCTAGGATGAAAAGAAATAATTTTATTAAAATAGTAGGCATGAACACTTTTTTAAAACAGCAAATCTAAACAGTTCCTCTCAACAAAATTGCTTAAAGAATACTTAGACTGAGGTGCTGGAGAGATGGCTCAGCAGTTAAGATCATGTATTGCTTTTGCAAAGGACCTACTCTGATTCCCACCACCCACATCATACAGCTCACAACTACCTGTGATCTGAGCTCAAGGGGGATCTGATGCTTCTGGTCCTTTGTTAATCTGAAGAATATTATATGTGTTTCACAAAATGCACAGCATCTATATTCTAATTGTTGAGGAGGAGCCAGACATTGTAGGTGCTCTTAAAGCCAAGCTGTAAGGGCAGAGAGATTGGGAAGATCACTTCAGATGAAGAATTCAAGTCAAACCACGTCGACTGACCCCCATCTCAAACACACAAATGAATGAATGGAGGAGGTAGGAAGGAATGGATGGGAAGTGACTTCTTTACTTGAATTTGACATGAAGGTTTATATAATAAATTACAACTGGATACTTGTATTTACAGGTATTTAAATATAGGAATATCTGTTAATTTTAAGTAACATTCTGGTTTCATAAATGTGCCAAATGTATGTTTTTGACATCAGAGTTTCAGTGAGAAAATTGTGTATTCTAAAATAAATCAATATACTTAACATGAATTATAGTAGGAATTGAAATAGAAGTCAGTTTTGAAAACCACCAGAGTTAATACTTTAATCCTCATCAAAGAAGTAAAGAGGTAGAATGTAATAAACTCAATTGTAATTATACTGCTGGGTCAGTTATCTTATACCCAATTACAGTACCTACTAAGATTCCACAGCATAAATTGTGCTATTTATGATCATTAAATGGAGTTTAAATTTTATCCTAGGAACATCTTCTGTAACTATGAATCTAATGTTCAGAAAATGAGGACGGTATTGATTGTCATCTGCTGCCCGAATCGATCATGCTAGGAACCAGAATTACAGTAATCTGTCAGGATTGATGACTGTCTTTCCAGCTTTGAAGCCTCTCTCTCACTTCACTGTTGTTCCGTACATGACTTGTCCTTGAGAAACATTCGTGTGACCTCTGATTTTGTCAGCTAGGTGCTTTTGTCTCTTAAGCTCAATTTGTCGGTTTGATCATGCAATTAGAATTGAATTGCCACACTCGGAAGGAAGGCCAGGCAGACTCTGGTGACCACTGAGCCAGAGGAGTGCTTCAAGTTTCATTTTAGGCCATCACTGGATTAACTACCTAGAAAGAATTCCAGTTTGTTTGGTTGCTTAGTTTTGGGTTTGACAATGGAAATAATTCTAAAGCTTTTATTTCATGGTCTTACCAGTTGTGACTCTGTTCTTTAGGTAAAAACTTTAAAGAAATTGTTTTGATCCTTAAGAAAGTTTCACTATGACTCTAAACATACATGTGTTCAGTATAATGCTGTCATTGCTTGTGCTTTCTGTTTTAGAGTGAGATTTTTGTACATGTAGGAATTTTCAGAATTTGTAGTGTGTGATCACATTAATAAACCCAGAGCTCCACTCTGTTATATTAACTGGTACATTTTCATATAACCCACACAGATTCCCTTCATATGTTATTCATCTTTAGATTGCTAATGATGACTAATACAATGTAAATGTTACGTAAATAATGAGAAAGATGTACTTTAAGGAATTGGCTTCCCTGACTGTGGGGATTGGTGAGTGAGTACCAATAATGTAGACCTAGGAAGAGTTGATGATGTTGTCAGTCTTCAGGCATCTAGCAGTAGAATTCCTTTCTTTCTCAAAAACCATGACTGGATGAGGCCTCTCTGTGTTATGAGGGTAAAGGGCTTTACTCGGGTCCACTAATTTAAGTAGTAATCACTACTACACAAAACAATAACATCTAGACTGGTGTTCAAAAAAACACCGTGTCCTTGACCAGCCAAGTTGACATACAATATTCACTGACATATTATGATTTGCTTTGCATCTTAAATGGTGATGTATGATGAATTATTATACTTACTATTAAGAGGTCAAAAATACACCTTTAGCTTTTTCTTCTTTCAGATATATTTACTGGGGTGTCAAGATGGCCAACTGGTCTATGGTGCTCGACTCAAGTATATTTATTGAAAGCCAGGGCTGGTGGCACATACCTGTAAGTTTCAGCATGAGAGTAGCCGAGGAGGGCTTTGAGCTTGAAGCCACCTGGGCAACAATAACAAGATTCTGTCTAAAAAGAAAAAAATATGTATGTATGTATATGTATACATAGATATATACACACATATAGCTGTGTCTATATATGTATATACACATATTTACACCTTAGCAAAGATTTTTGAAATGATGCAAACATTCAGATGATCTTACCCTTATAAAAGTAATAATTTGATAAGAATATGGATAGTACTGATTATAATTCAAGTAAGGTTACATGTAAATTGGAATCAGAGTTCCATGGAGAAAGAAATTAGTGTGGAATAAAATCAGGAAAGAATATGTAGAATATCTGGGTCTCAAAGGATAGTATTTGAATAGGTAGAATGTGACATGTATGCTATAATTCTTTTTTGTTATTAGATTGTTTTTTGGTTTGCTTTGCTTTGATTTTGAGACAGGGTCTTTTTATGTAGCCCTGACTGCCCTGGAACTTGCTGGTAGACCAGGCTGACCACAAATTCACAGAAATTCATCTGCCTCTGTCTCCCGAGTGTTAGGATTAAAGAAATGTGCCACCAGGCCCAGCCAATGCTATAGCTCTTGTGATTTTTTAGCAGGGGCTTTGTATGTATCTATATATGATATAGAGGATATTCTGAGATACACAGTATTAGGGGTACTATACAGTTAAAAGGCATCTTTAAAGAGTGCTTTCATACCACAACCAATATTACTTGATTTTTCTCAATCTGTGTAGATTGACTTTTTTTTTGAATGCCAGAATTGGCTTTGTTTAACTTTATCAGACAAATTACTAAATTCAATGATAATTCTTCAATTAGTCACAGTTTGTTAGCCCTGCAGTCTACTACTCAAATGTGAGGGACCTGTTGCAGAAGTATGAGAGGCAAAACTAAATGAATGGTAATTGATTGGCTCCACTAATGCAGTTCCCTTTCATTATGATGGACATTGTAAAGCTCCTTGGGGGACCTCATCAATATTACTGCCATTTCATGTTAGAAGAAAATGAGTTTCTTGAAAAATTACATAATTTTATGTATTTACTGTCTTTTGTAAATCATTTTCTTAGAAGATAACATCAATAAATATGGACTGTCCTTAATTTAATCTGTAAGAAGGAGATAGTTATAGTACCAAACTCAAGATTAGTGAGGGGATTACATAAAACTGTCCAATGAAGCACTGGTCAGCCTTCCTGTCATCTCCAGCAGCAGCTCAGAACACTGCAGCTGTGTGGGGGCTGATGACGTTATTACTGTCTAAAACACAAACCTGGGCATGCTAAAGGCTTACAACAGTTCTGATGCCTGCTGAAACAGGTCTCCATTTGGTTGATCACCTGCAAACAGTTCTTTTTTCTCTTGCCCTCCCAGCCTCGTAGTTCCCATAGCTTGGTCAAACATACCTGCGTACCTCCTCAGCCTCAGGGCCCTTCGCTGCAGTCTTCTCCCACCACACTAACACCCAGATGCTGTGTTTGTTCAGCTAAACTGAAGTCATCTTCTATGAATGTTCATGTTTTAAAACTCCAAGAATATGTACCTCTGCTGTTTTCTATTTAATATACTCATTCATTATGACCTAAATGAAACATCTTTAGGGGCAAAAAGTAAAAATAATTCCTCCATTTAGCAAAATTATTGCTCACACTGCCTCAAAACATTTTGTTATAGTACTTATGTGTTTTGCACATATCAGTAAGTTTTTTTTATTTTTTATTTTATTTTATTTATGTATTTATTTATTTTGGTTTTTCGAGACAGGGTTTCTCTGTGTAGCTTTGCGCCTTTCCTGGAACTCACTCTGTAGACCCGGCTGGCCTCGAACTCACAAAGATCTGCCTGGCTCTGCCTCCCCGAGTGCTGGGATTAAAGGCGTGCGCCACCACCGCCCAGCTATCAGTAAGTATTACCTTCCTCCTGATTTCACTGACTTAGCACCATATCTGGCCTATGGTAAATGAGTAGTAACTTAATATGATAGAACAAAGGGTACCATCTGTGGATGGAGTCTTTACGAATTTTTTTCTTCAACAGAAAATTTTTACTCACTTCCAAGGTACTCTAAAGTTCCTAAAGTTCACATGTGTTCTTATTGCCTGTGTTTTTAAAGATTTATTTCTATTATTTTTAAGATAAAAGGGTGTATGTGTGTGTGTGTGTGTGTGTGTTCTTATTGCCTGTGTTTTTAAAGATTTATTTCTATTATTTTTAAGATAAAAGAGTGTATGTGTGTGTGTTCTTATTGCCTGTGTTTTTAAAGATTTATTTCTATTATTTTTAAGATAAAAGAGTGTGTGTGTGTGTGTGTGTGTGTGTGTGTGTGTGTGTGTGTGTGTGTATACATATGTAACTGCAGAGACATCAGATCTCCCTGGGGCTGAAGTTACATGTGGTTGTGAGCCTTCCAGCATGGGTGCTGAGAAGTAAACTCTGATCCTCTGCAAGAGCAGCATGATTCTTAACTACTAAGCCATCTCTCCAGTCCATTATCTATACTTTTAAGTTTATGATTAACTTATTTTTTGAAAAGTAAAAAAAAAAATATATTTGTAACTTACAATTTTAAATTGATATTGAACTAGGCTGCATGAGGTTGGAGAGAGAGCTCAAAGGTTGATACTTTTTCCTCCTAAAGAGGAACCCACGTGGAGGCTCCTAACTGTCTCTAACACCAATTTTAGGGGATCCAGTACCCTCTTTTACACTCCACTGACACATGGCACACATGTGGTACATATGCATGCATGCAAGAAAAATATTCATACATATAAAATAAAATCAATCTTTAAAAAACTTTATAACTTGGCTGCCACTTTGAAGGGTGTGCTGGGTAGGTAAAATGAGGAAGCCTAGAACCAAAAAAAAATTGCCTTTGACACATGTATTAACCAGGGTTCTCTAGAGTCACAGAACTTATGGAATGTATCTATACAAAAACACACACACACACACACACACACACACACACACACACACACACACATTTATATATATAAAGGGAACTTATTGGAATGACTTACATGCTGCAGTCCAACTAATCCAACAGTGCCTAGCCATGAATGGAAAGTCCACTAGGCTAGGAGTCTCAGCTGTTCTTCTATATGCTGGGATCCCAAAGAGGTAGGCTCCAGTGCCAGTGAAGGAATGGATGTGCTGACAAGGCCAGGGCAAGCAGGCAAAGAACAAGGAAGCCTTCTTTCTTCCATGTTCTTATATAGGCTCCCAGCAGAAGGTGTGGCCCAGATTAAAGGATGACTCTGAGGGAGTTGAAGATTAGTTAGTTATAGTTATAGTTATAGTTAGTTATAAGGATAGTCATCCTCTAGTCAAGTTGACAACTAAGAATATCTATCACAACCCATGAATAAAACAATAGCAAACACACAGAAAGGGTTGGGTTTGGTTTTTGAGAAAGGGTCTCACTATGTAGCCCTGGCTGGCCTACAACTCACTCTGTAGACCAGGCTGGCCTTGCACTCACAGAGATCTGCTTGCCTCTGCCTCCTGTGTGCTAGGATTAATGGTGTGCACCACCATGCCCCAGAAGTTTGTATTTCGATTGGTTAGTTGGTGTATTTTTATTAGTGAACATTATGTTTAGTGAGGAGCATTCATTTTCAGAGATGAATAGGAAAAGATACGGGCAAAGACTATCTGTTAGGGAGAAAAGTGAGCCGAGACATGTCTGACTTGGTGGCACTGACAGTGGAAGACTGTACCATTTTACCAAGATTGAAGTTCCAAGGCTCACACGTCCTTACTAGATAGCAGGAAAGGTGAGAGTCACAGGCGAGCAGCAGAGGGAGCTGCGGTACTCTGGGTGTTGGAGAGCTAGTCCTTCAGCTCACTGCTGGACCGTTTGTACCATTAGCGATTCCACTAGGAGTATATCTGGTGGCATTTATTTTTCATTCTTTCTGAATCAGTCTTGAACTGAATGGACAAATCGGTTAGCTGGTAAATATACTCAGAACTATGCAGGGTCTTTTATGTGCTTTGCGGGCATTGTGCTTGGTAGTAATCGTTGTGTTAGGACTTCCCCAAGAGTTGAAATATTCTTACGTCTGACAGTCTCTAATTGGAGCATCTACATTTCTTCCGTATTAAAGACAGAATGTCTATATATATAATTACTTTCAAATAGTTTTTTGGTATGCTTATGTATTCCACTGACCTTTATTTTATTGCCAACCCTAATAGTGTTTCTGCAAACAGAGCAATTCTTTAAACAGGGGCCCTAGATATGTGTAGCACTCCTATAGTGACACTAATAGATTCCTTACTTTGTAATTATTTTAGCTATTCCTTTCACTAAATGGAAAGTATCTGCTTGTTGATGATACTACTAATTATCTAGTAGATTCTTTTCAATCATTGTAGAAATCTTTTATCATATATTTTTAAAGTTATTATTGGTTTGGAAATTCCAGATCTGACTTATACTTTCAACAAGGAAAAAATAAAAGCAACCAGATACAGTGGCAAACACCTATAGAACCAACTTCTTGGAAAGTTGAGGCAGGAGGATCACAAGTTTTAGACCAGACTAGGATGCATAGTAAGTTCACTATGTCTCCAAATTTAAAAAGAAAAAGGTTTATCTTTAAAGGGGCTGTAACTTAATGGAAGAACACTTGCCTAGCTTACACAAATCTCTAATACTGGAAGAGGTTGAGGGAGGAAGAAGGAGAAGGGGGAGCCAAAAAAAAAAAAAAAGAAAGGAAATAGACATGAAACTCTGGTGTATAATAAATATGTGATGTTAATAGAGTAAGTTTGTTTATGGAATTGAACCAGTAATTGAACCTGTGGTTTTCCAAGACAGGCCTTTAACTCACAGAGATTCATCCTCCTGTCCCTACCTCCCAAGTGCTGGGATTAAAGACACACCACCACCACCTGGCTTCAACTTTATTTTTTTAAACAATGTTAAAATCTGAGATACAGGTTTTGTCCTCTCCCAAGAACTGATATTAACCATATTACTAAGGACATCGAGGTCATTCACTTAGTCACGTATTTGTTGTCAATCTTCAATCTAGGAGACACTGTCAGAGAAAAGCTAGAATTAAGAAAGCCACCACCCCCTCAGGTGTGGATGTGGTGGCACACATCTTTAATTCCAGCACTTAGGAGGCAGAGGCAGGTGAATTCCTGTGAATTCGAGGTCAGCCTCATCTACACATTGAGTTACTGAGTTCCAGAACAGTCAAAGCTACATAGTAAGACCTTGTCTAAAAAGAAAGAAGGTCTCTGTGTTTGAGGAGCATACAATGTGGTGTAGGAGAGAAGAAGCCTGTGAACTGGATTAGTGAACTGCACACTGAGAGGGCCCAGCAGAAGTGATACATACAAATTAGGATAGGGATAATGACTAATTATGAGTGAGAAAAGATGGTATTTGGGGTGAAGCAGATTAGGAATGGCTTTACCAAGGAATTCTGTTCTGCAGATTACTTTAAAGATACACAGACTTTATGAGACAAAGAAATTCAAAGCTTTTCAGGGTAGGAAAGGGATGTGGCAACATATGGAGTGTAATGTGGTCAAGAAATGCAAGTTGGTTTCTATTTCATTGATTTCAGCCCTCAATTTGATAATTTCCTCACATCTGCTCCTCCTGGGTGAGTGTGCTTCTTTTGTCCTAGAGCTTTCAGGTGTGCTGTTAAATCACTGGTGTGAGATTGCTCCAGCTTCTTCATGTGGGCACTTAGTGCTATGAATTTTCCTCTGAGCACTGCTTTCATAGTGCCCTGTAAGTTTGGGTATGTTGTACTTTCATTTTCATTGAATTCTAGGAAATCTTTAATTTCTTTCTTTATTTCTTTCTTGACCCATTGGTGATTCAGTTGAGCATTATCCAGTTTCCATGAATCTCTTTCTGTAATTTTTGTTGTTGAAATCTAACTTTAAGCCATGGTGGTCCGATAAAATACAGGAGGTTATTCCATTTTTTGTTTATCTGTTGAGATTTGCTTTGTGACTGCGCATGTGATAATTTTAGAGAAGGTTCCATTGGGGTGCTAAGAAGAAGGTATATTCTTTTTTGGTTAGGGTTGAATGTTCTGTATATATTAAGTCCATTTGAGTCATAACTTCTGCTAGGTCCCTTATTTCTCTGTTAAGTTTCTGTCTGGCAGATCTATCCAGTGGTGAGAGTAGAGTGTTGAAATCTCCCACTACTAGTGTGTGGGGTTTGATGTGCAATTTAAGCTTTAGTAATGTTTCTTTTACAAATGTGGGTGCCCTTGTATTTGGGGCATAAATGTTCAGAATTGAGACCTCATCTTGGTACATTTTCCCTGTGATAAATATGTAATGTCCTTTCTGATCTCTTTTGATTGATTTTAGTTTGAAGTCTATTTTATTAGATATTAGGATAGCTACACCAGCTTGCCTTTTAAGTCCATTTGATTGGAAAGTCTTTTCCCAGCCTTTTATCCTGAAGTACTATCTGCCTTTGAAGTTTAGGTGTATTTCTTGTATGCAGCAGAAGGATGGATCCTGTTTTCGTATCCATTCTGTCAGCCTGTGTCTTTTTATAGACAACATGATTCCATTGATATTGATGGATATTAATGACCAGTGATTGTTAATTCCTGTTATTTTTTGGTGGTAGTGTTGTGTGTTTCTCTTCTTTGGTATTTGTTGGTGGGGGGTTATCTATTGCCTGTGTTTTCATGGGTGCATCTAACTTCCTTAGGTTGGATTTTTCCTTCTAGTGCTTTCTGTGGGGCTGGATTTGTGGATAGGTATTGTTTAAATCTGGTTTTATCATGGAATATTTTGTTTATTCCATCTATGGCAATTGAGAGTTTTGCTGGATATAATAGTCTGGGTTGGCATCCATGGTCTCTTAATGTCTGCATAACGTCTAGGCCCTCTGGATAGGCAAGACTGTTGTTTAGCTTGAACTGTTTAGGGGGCCCCCAGGCAGTGGGACCAGGACCCATCCCCAGTGCATGAGCCAGCTTTTTTGGAGCCTAGTGCCTATGGTAGGACACTTTGTGCAGCTTTGGTGCAGGGAGGAGGGACCTGGACCTGCCTCAACTGAATGTGCCAGGCTCTGCTAACTGCCCATGGGAGACCTTGCCTTGGAGGAGGTAGGAATGGGGGTGGGTGGGGAGGGAAGGCTGGGGGGTGGGAGGAGGGAGGACAGGGGAATTTGTGTTTGGTATATAAAATGAATAGGGAATCTCTTAATAAGAAGAAGAAGAAGAGGAAGAGGAAAAGAAGAAAGAAAGTAAAGAATGCAAGTTGGGACCGGGGAGATAATTCAGTGGGTAAAAACTGAACTATCAACTATGAAAAACCAACAGCCTGAGTTCATCCCTCTCAACCCACATAAACCGACAGATGCAGTGACGTGCTTCTGTATTCCCAGCACTTCTGTCTTCCCACAGAAAATCGGCCAGAAGCCTGCTTCAGGGTTCAGCTGCTCGATGAAAGACCCTGCCTCACCACAAAGTGGAAGAAGAGAACCAACCCCCAAAACTGTTGTTCTCTGACTTCCATATGCCTTCCCTCTCCCCCATAAGTAGATAAATCTGTTCTAATGCAAATAGATCACTGCAGGGTGGTACAGGGCGGATGGAAGAGCAGTAGCAGGTGAAGATGAAGAAATGTGTCTTAACCTACAGTGTAGCCAGAAAGAAAGAAAAGCAGAACGGTCTGGGTTTCTGGTGTTACTGACAGTATGATGCCAGTGACAATCCCTTCTGCGTTTGTGTGCCTTTTGCCTTATGATTTACGAGGAATTGCCGTTGAAATTAATAATTTTTCTCCTTGGAGAAACCTTTACAATGTATGGTTTTATTAACTGTCATTTTCATAAATCTCAATTTTTTATAATTCATCAAGCAATTATTGTCAGGCTATTAACAGTAATAGCTGATATCTTTTTTTCTTAGTGAGACCGAGAAGGTATTTGTAAATGTTTGATAGTATGTACACATATTTGTCATTTTTAAAAAGCATTTGAGATTTTATTTCCTATGATAGATTCTTTGTAGTGCTGAAAATCAAATTCAGTGTGTATGCACTGGACAAGCACTCCACTGCTGAGCAAACTCTACCTCAGCCCTTCGGTTTTTGAGACAGGGTTTTTATCTGTAGCCAGGCTAATCGAAACCCGCTCGCTGTGTACTGCAGACTAGCCTTGAACTCAGAGTCTACTTCTGCCTCCCAGGTTATTGAGTTTATAGATGTACAGCCCCACACCTGGTGTAGACTGTACATTCTTACATAGCAATCCTAACTTTGTTTTTACATATTATGCTTTTATACAATACTAGCAAATGAAGTTCTTAGAGCCTATCCTCTGTGGGGGTGGTGTCCTATTCTTAGTTATTGTATGCTGGCTTCGTGACAAAAAAATTGCTTCTACTATCTTAGACATTTTTGTCAAGTCTCATGTGACAGTGTGGTCCACAAATACCAATGTAGACAGCTGGGTCATATCTCAGTACTCCAGAGGCAAGACAGAGCTCCATGAGGGCCTGGACATACTGCTCCTCAATCACCTAAATTTGATGTTGGTCTACATTTATCTTTTAACTTCTCACCTCTGCTGAAACAGGGTTTTCTTCCCCATGTTAAAAACCTGTGTTCTGTGAGTGATAAGGATAGGCTGGTATATTCATATTATTATTCACCACACTGATGCACAAATTGCCTTCTAGTCTTTGTTTAAATATTAAAAAACAACTGTAGACTCGGATGGTATTTGGGAGATTCAGAAAACAAATAAAGAAAGGCTATAAAGCAGAAATCAGTCTAACTCGTTAAACCTATTGGCATGGGAACTAAAGTGCTTTTAATCCTTTTCATTGTACTAAAAGTAAGAATTTTTAATACTAACTTTTATTAATTCAGTAATAGAATAAAAATTAAAGCATGGGTCACAAATCTCCCCATTTTCTTCTAAATACATTCTCTCAAACACTACAGTATAGCCTATTTAAATCTTAACTTTTGCTTGCCAAGCCACTGGTACCGTCCATCTGTTCATGCCAGTTGTAAAGAAGGTTCAGTTTTTAGTGAAGCTTTGCATTTCACATAAGGTATGTGAAGTGAAATTTCACAAGGGACATGATGGATCCTGATTCTTAGTGATAAACCTTTGGGGCCATCAGGGTTGGCATATGGTCCAGTATGATATGAAGGCTTGGGTTCCCTGGCTTCACTTCTTTGGCGTGAAGCTGATAAAACCTGGCTCTTGAGTATTATTTCACTGGACACCAATCATGGGCAGCAGGAACTGCCCATTTAACTCTCTGTGGGAAGGAAGCCCAGAGAGCATTCACAATGGTACCATTGTCAAGTTGCAAACTGCTCTGAACAGCTTGACAGCTAGGGAGGAGGGGAAGGGGTTGCTTTACTAATTGCTGCTCAGAAAAGCAAAGGAGCAAAAATAGCTGCTGTAGAACTGATGTTTCCACATTTACTTACTCTCTTGATAGGAGTGTTGACTCTCCTTTAGCACATAGCTACCATCAAAAAGAAAGCAAATGAATATATTTAAACAGCCACCTGTAGTACTCTCTGTTAACATGCCATATCTGTTTTCAGCCCACCGGCTTATGCTACAGCAATGTCATGAATGAATGTTTTATTTCATGATATTTCTATGTTTAGATGAAAATAAGTTTTATATCCATAAAATTTTTAAATGAGAATGGCTTAAAATCACCACAAAATCACCACAGTTCACATATCCGATAAAGCTAGAAATCTAGTTTAGTTTCCTTTACACTTTGCCTTTTTGGAATTCCCAGGTGACATCTGAATATTGATATAGTTTGTATATTGTATGTTATTATAGAAATGTAAATCAACTGTGTAACAGTTACAGATGCTAAAATAATCTACTAAAGTAAGTGACTCAGCACATCTTAATTCCTACATTTACCATTTGGTAAATACCTAATGGCTGTTTTTAATCATCTTTCCTTACCTCAGTGAGTTCTGACTAGCTTGAATATCTTTAAAAAATGGGACAATTGTTTCCTTTTTATGAAGTATCATACACCCTGGTATTTGTATAAATACTCCCTGAGCTTTCTGTGTCCTGGAACTCTTTTAATAAGCCATTGATCATTCTGAAGCAAGCAAACAATGATCTACTTTTTTTCTTTTTTAAGTTAAAACCTATTTTTAGCCTCCAGGGATTCTGACCCCACATTGTATTTCCACAGGTGATTCTTTTTCCAGCTGAAATTAAATTGACTAAGGCAGCTACCCTTATATAAGAGCAGAAAGAGAGATTTTTAAGAAAACTTTTTGCTGTAATTTCTTATATAACTGAGATGTTCTTGCTGAAGTTGGAGAAAGTCGAGTGCATGTTTTATAAAATTAGTGAATCTGTAAAATTTACTAGAATTCCCTCTCCTTGTATCCCCTTAAATGATTTTAGTAAATGGCACTAGTGCAGTATTTCAAAAACAGTAATTCATTGAATGCCCATTCTTCCTTCTACTGCAGAATAGATTATATTTAAAGTCAAGATTAATGGACAGATTCTGATGTTAAAGGCCAGTGTCCCAGGCTATCATTCCCTGGGGGCACATAGTGCATTAGTTTAAGCCAATATACTGCTTATCATAGAGTCTATGACCATGTTTGAAATGGCAATTTGCTGTGCTTTGTTAATACTTGCTATGATAATAAAATCACTTTTCTGTATCCCCAATAATTACAGCATTTAAAATCTTAATTATATTAGTGCACATTTAAGTAGAGATAACACTTAAGTAATTGTATACTGTAAAATCTCACTTTAGAGTTTGGGGAGCTTTTTGGTTTGGGGGTGGTTTTCATTTTTGTTTCTTTGTGTGTGTGTGCATATTCTTTTCCTTTTTACAATCATCTGACAAGGTTCAAGCTTAATATTTAACTGAAACTCCTACATTAATTTTCTCTGCTTTGATGTACTGAAAATTTTGTTTCCAAAAGGAACGACATGAAGAGACTGTGTTTCTCAGACCCTCCCAGTACTTATAAACTTATTCTAATACTAGTGATTTTGGAGCAGTTCTTAACTCAGTATGTAAACTTCATTTTTACAAATTAATGATAGTATTCTCAAGTATATCTTAACAAGAATAGATAAAAATTTTTAATTTCATTAAATTTGAAGTACACATAACTTAGTTTTTCTTTTAGATGCTTTGTTTCGTGCACCTTTTGTGAAGGTAGGAGAGAGAGATGTAAGTTTGTAGTCATGCTAGTGGCGTCTGTAAATCACCAATGATTATTAGATTATTAAATCAGGAAGTATTTTCAGAGACCTTAGATGGGTTTGAATTTTTAAGCCTATTTATTTGAGGCTAATCTTTCTTAATGTATTTACATGAACATTGGTAGAAATGAACTTATCAACTCTTGTAATGTTTTCATTTAGTAATTGACTGATTTACGAGCAATTATATATGGTACAAATGTATTCCACTCCAGCTTCCAGTAATAGGGCTATCCTCACACTGCCTTAGCACCTGCTATGGATTTTGAGTCATCTGGCAACCATGGGACTCCGATAAAGAAGTACCAGGTGTCCTGCCTATCTCTAATTGAGACGCAGTGAAAACAATACAGACTTGGCAATGTGGTTAAAAGGATGGATTAAAGCCCAGCTTTGTCTGCACTGACAAATCACAGCTTTTCCTAATGGTGTAGATAGTGTCAGCTACTAAAGAATTGCATTAATATAAGACACAGAACAGACAGTTGATCATAACTTGTTGCAGGCTTTTTGAGAAGGACTTCTGCTAGCATGGTGCAATTAAACAATATGAGGTTTAGGAGAATTTGTTTTCACTGCACGTGAACTAGACTGCATGTTTCATGGCAGATTTAGCTACAGTAGGAAAGAAATGGAATATCTCTCCCCCTGCCAAATTAGTAATTTACCAGACATTGCTTTGTAAGGTAAATAATATAGTTTACATTCATTTTATAAATGAACAGTGTCTATTAGTTCATAGGATACTTCATTTGCCCTATATATTTCAGGTTCACATAATAACATATGTTGCATATCTCAGTAAAATTCGTCGTCTTCATGATTCAAGGCTATTCAGTGATTTTTTTTGCCTCACAATGTGTAAAGGTATTTCATGGCCTTCTAAAACTAAAATGTTAAATATCATTTGAATTCTTTTCTCATTTTTATTTTAGGACAAATGGGATTTTTTAACTATGGTATATATATATTAAAGTACAATAATTACAGTGTAGAGATATAAACAGATGTTTTCAACAGCCTCAGAATTTGGCTAATGCTCGTTGTCTTGGCCATCTTTGGGATAACATGCCTTGTAGTCTTTTTTTTTCTCTCTCTCTCTCTCTCTCTCTCCTCCACAAAACACACAGATCAGTGAGATTAGATACGAAGCATACTGAGGCATTACCTGGAAGACAGGCTCCCAGTCCCAGCTGGACTCAGCAGCACTTTGTGTTTTGTACAGTTTGCAGCGCTCTTCCTCGAAGCCTGGAGGACTGATTGCAGAAGAAACATTTTCCTGGTTTGGGGTGGACAAAAACAATCAAGCATGTGACGAGGCAGGATGATCGTGAGTCTTGGGCCAGCCTGAGCTCCGTAGCAAGACTGCCTCCAAAAACATTTTTAAAAAGAAAGACAGACAGACAGGCAAACCAGATAGTTGATGATTTATTTTGGTTCCGCTTTATGTGTTTCCTTTTGTAGAAAGAAGTCCATTTGGTGAAAACTGCATTCACGTCTTGCTGGACGGTCGAATGCTATACTTTCTTGCCCCTCCTACCCATCCCCAGGATAATGGAGATAAACAATCTGAACTCTTCAGCGGGCCATATTCTAGCTAGGATCTTCAATAGACTTGCTGTGTTAAATGCATTTTTAAACTTATTTTTTATCCACAGTAGATTTATTGGGAGGTAACCCCATTATAACTTGAAGCTAATCTATATCTAAATGTTTGTCAAGCTTTTTTTTTTTTGGATGGAGTTTCTCTCACTCTGTAGCACAGGCTGACCGCCTTGAACTCACAGCAGTCCTCCTGTCCCAGCCTCCTAAGCACTGGGGTTGCAGACATGTGCCACCACATCCAGATAGTGTCTTTGTCCTTGTGTACCAAGCTTATTCAGAAACATGCCCTAATTTTTTTTCTTAGACAGGGTTTCTCTGTGTAGCTTTGGAGCCTCTCTTAGAACTAGCTCTGTAGACCACAAAGATCCAAGGTTAAAGAAAGGTATGCGCCACCACTGCCCGGCTGCCCTAAATTATTTTAAATTACCCTACATTTTATTACCTACACAGATGTCCTTTAAGGTCCGTTCTCCTTTTTCAGTGATGGCCCCTTTATACAAATAAAAATTCGTTCAAACACTATTGTAAAATCATAAAAATGTTTAAATGTTTAAGAATTATTGGAAGTGGGGGTGCATAGTTGTCTCAGTGCTGAATTATAATGAGTTGTAATTCTTCGCCACATTCATAGAATGTTTTCTTTAACCACTTTTTCAAGAATAAAGAGCAGTTTCCAGTTTTCCCTTCCTGCTGCTGTTAGACTTCACCTGCTTATACACTGTTACAGTGTGCTTGCTTTTCGTTTTTGTTTTTGTTTTTTCAAATGTAACAAGTTCTCACTGCACAGCCCTAGCTGGCATGGAGACCGGCCCACCTCTGCCTCCAGAGTGCTGGGACTAAAGGCATGGCCACCTCACTGATGCAAGATAAGAGGTGGGACAGAACCAAGTATGCTCCTAAGTGTAACTGGAAATGGCTGTGGTGGGGCGAAGGGAATTGGCTCAGTGGGTTAAGTGCTTACCCCACAAGCATGAAGACCCAGGTTCAAGTCCCAGAACAACACATAGCAAACAAGACACAGTAATACACAGTTATGCCCAGGGTTCCCTCATGAGACAGGAGGTGAAGACACCCAGAAGCTGCAGGCTAAGTAGACTGGAGTAAGCAGAGGGGAAAAGGGACATGTGTCAAGGTGAAAGGCCTGAACTTGTCTGCTAACCTCCCTACACATGCACTATGGCCCACAGACACCTGCATGTGCATCCCCCGCTCCCGTCTGTCTCTGTCTCTCTCTGTCTCTCTGTCTCTCTTTCTCTCTCTCTCTCTCTCTCTCTCTCTCTCTCTCTCTCTCTCTCACACGCACGCACGCACGCACGCACTCACACATTTTTTTTAAATTGATATTGGTGCTTTTCCCATTCTCATCTCTGTTGTTTCTTTCCTGGTGCTTATTCTAGAAAACTATGCTCTTAAATAGCTTTTGGAAGGGTCAGTGACTCATACCTATTATCCCAACACTTGGGAGATGGAGTCAGGAGAATCAGAAGTTCAAGATCATCCTTGGCTACACAGTGAGTCTTCTAGGCTACCTTGGATTGTTAAACTCCTGTCTCAAGAAACAAAGGAAAGAAGAGAAGAAACCCTTTCTGTTCCTGACTTCGAGGGACAGATTCTGGTGGTACTTCTGTGTTGCTGTTGCACTTTGTAGACTAGAGGTTCTGTGTATGTTTATGCTGTATTTGAAGTGTTCATTCTGTGGTTAGACATGTGGAGAGACCAATGTCATAGGAGCAGAGGCAGAGGCTGTGCATTTTATCGTTGTAGTTTCAGTACCTAGCACAAATGCAAAGCTGTCTCACAAACAGCATGTTTACTGACCAGATGGTTCTAATAATGTAAGAAGTACTCAGCTTATAGCCACTTCAAGTACAATTTAAATAACACTCTTCAATACAGTTGTTCATCCAGAATTTCTAAATAATGGTTTCTGTCAGAAGTCTCCCTATGATAATATTCTTGGGATCTTGAATACAGAGAAGAGATAGAAACTCCTACTCCTCAAAGCTACAGAGAAGTCACAGGCTGAGTGTAGAGCACATGCTGTCTAAGAAAGCCCGCAATTCCAGAGTAGACCTTCCATCCCTCCCTAAGACTGCCACTGACAACAGAGACCAAAACTTCAGGCTTCCTTTAAAAGAAGCCATCTTTACTGTGGGGTTTTTTTTCCTGTATTTAGGAGATAAGTCATCAAACCGTAAAAGAGGAAAATAAGCAATAGTAAAAATCTTGGATATTTGTTTACAATTATAATTTTCGTAACACATGATTTATGCTTTATTCATTCATATATATGTATTTAAAGTGTGTATGCATGCAAAACTTTCCATTTCTTTTAGTATAATCATAAATTATATTCTAAGTGTACAACCTACTGAGTCATGCCAAACTGAGCATGGTGGTGCACACCTTCAATCCAGGCACTTGAGAGGCAGAAGCAGGTGGGTCTCTGGGAGTTGGAGACCAGCCTGGTCTACAGAGCAAGTTCCAGGACAGCCAGAGCTATACAGCAGAGAGACCATGTCTCAAAAAACAAACAAACAAAAAACATGAAAGTGTTCTTATTTCTCATGGTAAAAGCAGTTTAAAATGCTAGGATTAAGAAACTTGTAGAGACTGAAGGTTGTAGCTTCTTTAAGAACAAATCTCCCTTAAAGTCTAGTCTCCTTGCAGTTTAATAAAATGGAAATATTTCCTGCTTAACCTTTTCTTCCTGTTTAATGTACTTATGTGAGAATAAATCAAAAGCCCTCTGTACATGCCACAAGTAGGAAACATTACTGACATTGTTATAGAGTCCTGACACATGACTAGAGCTGTATATTGGATGGATGGATGCTCACTTTGTAGCCCAAACTAGCCTGGCATTAAAACTCTTGGGTCAGCTTCCAAACTGCTAAGATTACAGGATATGCAAGTGTATCTGGCAACAAAGATATATTTCCTGCTTTGGAATTGAAAACTTTCCTAGAGCAGGGTGTGGTGGAGTACACCTGTAGTTCCAGAAGATCCTGTGTTCAAGGTTAGCCTGGACAGGCTAGAAACAGTGGGAGGGGAAATTGTGGAGACAGAAGCTGGTGTGTACAAAGATGTGCACCAAAATTTAAACTAGTACAAAAATACTACATTGGTTATTTATATTGGTTACCTTGCTGACAGCGGAGCAGAAGAGTACATGAAGAGTTCCTTTGAGTTTTACAGTTCCTAGAAGCTCATCAGAACTATTTGTATAGTTATAGTCCTTACATTTGGATATATTGTAAAGGTTCATACTTCATAAAGTATTGGACATACTTTTAAATAAATTAAGTTCAGGAAATACGTAACAGCATTTGTACCACTATAGCATGAAAATAAATAATTCTCAGCTCAGATGTAGAAGAACCTTTGGGTTACAGTGTATTTATATTCTTTAAAGCCCTAATAAAGTAAATAGGGGCAGATGGTAATGCCCCTGTAAACTGTAGAAAAGAGAATTCATATTTATATTTTCAGGGCCAGGATAAAACTGGGTTCTAGTTTCTTAACAGCCTGTCTTGAAATTTAAAATTAAAAGCAATTACTCAAAATGTCTACTAATGTAAACTTAGTGAAGTTCAGTTTTTTAAACTATTTCTTTGTGACAGAGCATATGTAGTGTTCCTCATTATTTTCAGAATTGTAATAGCCCTTCCTCTTTTCTGCTTTGCAGAAAGTACAAGGTCAGAGGATTAGTGAGTGATTATATTGCTGTGATTGTAGCACCTGGGGGGCGGGGGTAGGGTGTGTATGTGTAAGGGTTGTGTGTGTGTAGGTGTGGGATGTATGTGTAAAGGGTGTGTGTGTGTGGGTGTGTGTCTGTGTGTCTGTGTAGGTAATGGGGCGTTATTGTGCTAAGACCACTCTTTAGAGCTTATAATCATTCAGGACTGTGGTGGAAGTTTATCACATCTCCTAATTATATGTTTTCTGGACCAAAAATTGTGAAAGTGTTATGTACAGTAGATTGGGTTGGTTCATTTTATGTTACTTAATTTGGCTGTAACAAACGTGGAGAAACTATAGAGAACACTCACTTCAGAAGTTGGGTTACTTTAGGCTATACGTATTTACCAAGCTAACAGTACTTTCTGAACTTCACCCACAAAAAAGGAAAGTTCAGGTGTTAGCCTGTGCTAATATGTGATGGGTTTCCCATTTAAAAGCTCACTCTTTCGCATAGACTTAAACTTCTCATAATTACGAAGCCCATTTTCATCAATGAAGATTTATTGGCATTTTATTAAAAACATTGTGTATTTTATATAAAATGTTACATATCTGGAAAAACTATTTTATAGGACTGTGTGCTATGGCTTAGAGTTCCTTTGCTTTATAAACCTTCATCCAGCACAGATCACCCTTCATTGTGCTTTGTTTACCTAATCTTTTTTTTTTTTTTTTTTTTTTTTTTGCTTTGGTGAATTTGGCACATTGGAGCTATCCTCCTTGTTTTAAAAATATTAACATTTGCTTTTTCTGCCTAGTTTTTTATGTAAACTCTAAATAAGATAAAGTAAAATATTTCATTTATAGACCCTCTAAAGTAGAGCATTTTCAAAGCAGGTAGCTGTCTCCACCCTGCTTTCCATGAAGCGTTTTACCCATTCAAGCAGACTTTTAAAAACAGCTTGTTTTGATAGCAGACTGTTCTCCTGTGGGCCTTCAGCCTTTGCTTCCTGGCAGCGCCTTTGGTGCGAAAAGAGAGTGATCAATTGGGAGACTATCAGTGCCAGCATGCATAGAGTGATAAGTTAACACACCACTGGGAATTTCTAGGGCCCACCAAGATACTTCACTTCTAATGTGCTAACAAGCTCACTTTTCTACCTCTTGCCTCTTCAGTTATTTTTTTCTCAGAAGAGCTTAGAAGTTGAGTGCATCAGGCATAATGAAAAGCTCTGTAGGAGGGAGAAGCAATAACCCCATTTTTCCCTTTTCAGCCAAATAGAAAATTAGTTTCTGGTAATACACAAAGGCCAGTATTTTTTGTACAAGGGGCACTGCTGTGAATCAAAGGACTCTATTAACTGCAGAAAATTCGGCAGCTGTGAATCTCCCCCAATGAAAAAGTACTTTCCAACAAGTTGTGAGATATGTGCTATTATTCAGAGTGAACAGTCAGCTTCATCCTCTTCCATTTAGAGCCGTGTATCTTCTTCTTAAACGTGCTGTGTCACTTTTCTATGTGAAATTTGCCTCTAAATGTCTGCTACCCTTCCATAGAATCCTTCCTTAGCAACAGTCATTTTAATACAGCACCTTGCCCTGCTGCTACCTATTTCAGAAGTAAAATTCTTTCAGAGTTCAACCACAATGTACAGAATTGAAAATAATAAATTATAAGGAGGTGGCATCCAGGTTATTTCAATATTTGATGCAAAAAAATAAATAAATTGTAATCCGAGAAGCGAGAAGACAAGCCATTTTCAAGGCAAAGGATCCATTAAAGTCAAGTCCCAGTGGTGCTCAGTCTGGCCTCTAACTAGCCAGCTTTTTGCCACCTCTTAGTAAACTGTTGTAAATGTAACTGGCTATAATAATATCACTCATTGAATTATCAGTTGAAAATTAGCTCCCAAATGATTTTTCCTAGTTTGAGTCTTAATTCGTAGAAGTATTGAATTGTAATTTTTAAAAGAGAATAACAAATTTTAAGATGGAAATGCTAAAATGGCTTCTAGGGGGGAAAAATCAATGCAAAAAGAAAAGCCACTGGGTGAATTTTCACCGTCCTATGTAAATGTCTTGTATGCGTTTTCATTGTCTTTGTTTAAATATCAACACCGCTCACCAACTACAGCAGGAGAACTTAGACCTGAAGAAGAAACGTCAGGTGGTTTCTCAGTTCAGGAACTGTACGACACGAAGTCGGCATGTGCTTTTTCCTGATAATTGTCTGTTGCTGCCTGCTGCTCTACACTTTGACAGCCATTTCCATAGCTGCTTTCATGAACAACAGAAATATTCTCTCCCTTTCTTGCCCTTTCTATGCTAACAACACAATCAGACCTGCTGAAACAGGAAGCCTGGAGTGGGTTGTTCAAAAGCAACAACACTTGAAGGGACTGGTTGCTTGTCAATAGTATCAGGGAATAATCTGTGCTGAGAGGGAAGTCCAGTCTCTCTCTAGCAGTGTCAGTGTCCTGTAGATGCTTTGTTGGACAGTATTTAGGAGTCCTGTGGACTCTTTGCAAATATTCCTGCTTGTTGTAATTGTAATTTCAGTGTTGTAATTGATGGGGTATTTTTTACTGACACACAGATTCAGCTATGCATTTATCTTAACGGCATGGAGTTATTCGAGGATTATAGCAACAGTAGCCTTCCATTCAAAATGAGAGCAATTGTTGAGCAAATACAGAGACTTTAAAAAATGAAGAAGATATGTAGGAATTTCGCAAAAGTCTTTACAAATAAAAAATGGAGAATTTGGGACATAGTATTTTAAGCGCAGTATAATTTTATTGAATGACTTTTGAGAGTAAATCTGCAGATGAAACTTGATTAACAAGGTAAGAAGGGCTCAGTCTGACCAGCTAACAGTTGAACCTTTTCTCAAACTGTTTAATAATAAACCAGTATTACAATTATTCTCTAGTAAATTCCTGTTAAACTATCATTTGTCATGGAGTCAAGAGAAATAAACTGCCATTAAGAAGTAGACTTTTATACTTTAAAAAGGGGCACTTTTAGTAGTAAGAACAGGAAACAGTTCACTAAGTAAGGATGCATTTGTGGTCCTCTCATAAAATGTGCTTGTTGATAATGTACACTGCATCTCAGTTCACCCTTAACAGAAGGGAATCAGCTATGAGGAGAGAGCACGGTACCTGCAGACAATAGTCCAGCACCACTTAGAGCCAACGACGTTTGAAGACTTTGCAGCACAGGTCTTCTCTCCAGCGCCCTACCATCACTTACCTTCTGATGCAGGTAGAGTAAACAGAAGTACTGACTCCTGTCACAAACTCAAAATGCAATACCCTTTTCTTCTACATACTGTTGAAGAAAATTCTGATCATTGAAATATATTATTTATGGCTATTTGAGTTTGGCCTATAAATTTTTTTTATCTGAATGTGGTTCCTTTAAAAATCCAGTAACCTTCATAAAAGTACATGGTCCACATCACAGTTACTGACTCTTGTGTTTCATGAGATTCCAAAGCAGAGGGAACTCTTAAGAGGATCAAATTTTATGACCAAAGATAATGGTGTCATCATCTCTCACTTTATGAATAAAGCTAAACCAGTCTAGATTTAGAAGCATTGAGTACAGCAAATTTTGTTATAATGTTGGAAGATTTTAAGAGGGTACTGCATTAATACAATTAACTAATTTTAAAGAAATCAGAAAAAAATGACTCGTGGCCTTCCTATTCTGTAATATCTTGCACTCCTTATGATTGTTTCATTTATTTTATTTTCCCTCTTTAGATCATTAAGTATCAGTTCTGTTTATCTGAAGGTAAGACAAAGTGTCAACCAAAGCATCTTTTGTTCTTCTCCCATTCCCTTTTTCCAGAACTAGCAAGCTCTGTGCTTGTAACTCAGACAGTAAGCAGACTTAACACTGCCCTGGTTCATACTAAACATTTCAAACTTTGTCACTAAATTTTCCCCCAGAATTATACTAACTAACCCAGGTCTGCATGAAACACTAACATGGTTTGGGGATAAAGTAACTAATGATAGGACTCCTTGACTGAAACTAGTTATACCCTGTTATATTGACTTCTTTTGTTTGTTATTTCTCAGCATGAAAAGTAGCTGTATTGAACTGACATCATGTGTCTTTGTATTTTTGTAATACATTCTATCTGGACTCATCGTTGGCTTTTCTCTGTGTGCCTTGCACTGCACCAGGCCCCTGAAATCCAGTGATGAGTGTTGTGGTGATGTCCAGGGGAAGCAGAAAGAGCATAATAGGAACTTGGCCAAAATAAACTACTTCTCACTCTTGTTACATCAGATATATCTCTTTATATCAGATAAATTTAAATGCACAACAATTTTTAAACTAATCTGTTTTTAAATAGAATTATAATTCTCAGTTGAAATTTCATTAATGAAATTAAATCTTTTATTTTAATAAATAATTAATTTGCCATCAGAAAAATAATTTTACCAAAGAACTTAGAAACCTTTCAACTAATAGACCTAGCAAAGAGAAAATATGTCGTGTAAGATTAAATCTTTTGAAAATAATATAAAAAGTGTAAGATTCACTTTCATAGATGGACACTATATAGAAGTGATCGGTTTGGCATTAAGATAAAAAGGCAAAAGAAAGGAAAGGTATCAAAGGTGAATTACTGAACAGCAAAATGAAAATTGGTTATGTATACCTGGGTATTGTCATCGTTACTCATCGAGACCATCTCATAAGATGGAAGGCTATATTAAAGACTTTTATAGTTATGACAAATTCTTATCAGAATGGTACTCAGTTCAACACAGTAAAATCTATAATTACAAAACAGTACCTGAAGAATAATTTTTCTTCCATTCATTTCAAATCTTTGTTCTCCTGTCATATTTCACCTCTTACATAGAAAATAATCCTTTATACTTTAAGTCAAAATGAGAGACTTTGAAGTAAGTATTTCAATAATAATTTGGACCTGACTGCTTCTTTACAAAACTGACATAGTATAATGTTTATTGGATTTTTTTTTTGACACAGAGTCTTACTATATAGTTCAGGTTAGCTTTGAACTCTTCTAAACACTAGGATTATAGGCTCGCACCAACCTGCACACGTAGCTAAATTCATTTTTTAATTATAAAGTTTGTTTGCTCCATTCAGGAAATGGATTATTACAATTGAGAATCAACTTTAGATGTCCTGTGTATATAAAACAATACTAATCAATAGTGATATACGTGAAATTAAGTTTTTAAAAATGCTAATATGCAGATATTCCTTGTAACCAACTCTTAATACACTGTATTTAGACTCAGTGGAATAGTATTGAGAACTATATTCATAGGGGACTGGAAGGATAGCCCCGGTGATAGAATGTATGTTTACCAGACTCAGAGCCCTGGCTGAGCTCATTCCCTAACTGGGGGTAGGGGGCATGTATGTGTATTTATATAATTGGCCTCATCTGAAATGTACTGGTTAACAGTAATCGGCTAATAGTGATGACATTTAAATCTAAAAATTTTTTCATGTAACTTTATTTAAATAGATGTGAAAGATTTCAGTGTACCATAATTGACCCATAAATTACATAACTGTGTTTTCTCAAAATGTACTGTCTGTGGTACTAGACTGATAACCTAAGGGAAATTATTTTTATCCCTAAGGTCATTGAGGGAAATACTGTGATGTCACACAATGTTGATCTTCCATAACTACATTAAAACATTATTAAATTTTTCTTGTCCTTTATTTTTTAAAAAAAAGTTACAGGAAATTTTGTCTTATCTTCATCAGGCATGAATGTAGAAAATATCAAAAGTTTTTTATATATATATAAACATATTTCTTTAAACTGTAAATTTGAAAATAAAATTATCCTTGTTCCTGGCCAGATTTCAGTGATAATTCAAAAAATTCATACTTCCCTAATGCTGCCTTGTTTTTTCAGCATTTTCCTGGGGTTTTTTTGTAATAAAAATTATACAATGTTATTGAGAAACAAAATCCTACTTTGCTGTGTACAATAAATACTACTTAGTCTTTCTCAATTTCAGCATTAAAAATATGCCCATAATTCTAGTACTATGTATTTTTATTATATCAACCATAAATATGGTATAGTAGATCTGGAATTACATGTTAGCCTCTAATACTACCTTCTTTTGGTTTTTTCAGCAGCTTAGCTATTCTTTAACAATTAAGGAGTTGACTAATAACCTGATTATCTACATGTATGGACATGATATTTCTATATATACACCATTTTTATAATTGCCTTTAGAAACTGTCAGTCTTGCTGTTCATTCCCATGCTAGGTGTTGCCATATGTAGATAGGTTAGGATGTGTGGCCTTTGGGTCTTTCTTTCTGAATCTTTAAGGAGGGCATGTCACCCAAATTAGACATTATTTTAGGTGTGTTAAGCTCAGTGTCCTTTAAACACTATTTTAAACTTTCCTCCCAGACAGTGAAATAATCTAAAAGAAAATATTTTAGCTCCTTCAGAAGATACTTATATAAAAAAAACTAAACACTGGTTATAAGTGCCAATATAAAAATCAGTTTCCTTCAATATATTAGCATAATCTATAAGTTTGTTTGATTCTTTTAAAAAAACAAGATTCCTATTCAAATTTGTGTGTCATTGGATTAGTCTGAACTTGTAGACAGGCAAATGTGTTCTTTTTCAGTATCTTGAACTTAGAAATTTGACTTTTATGTTATTAACCAGTAGATAAAACTGACTTAAATAGCATAATTTGTGGCAATAATTACTGGGTTCAGTTTTCATATAGAACACTCATTTGAATGTAAAACTTTGGTAATGAAAGTAATAAATAGTTGAGTATGAGACACTGTGCGTACTGTAGTATGTGGACCCTTTCATTACATCTTCACAGCTTGTCTATGCAGTTTTAAAAGGAGAAAGAAATGATACCAGGACCACCTCACAAGTGGAGGTCAGCATGTACCCTGACCCTGCCTGCCTTCAGAGCTCATGGTGTCAATGTCACAGTTGCCATTAGGTCCTTCAGCCCCTTACTGTTGCTAGTGGTGAGGAAGGGGGTGAGGGAGAGAGAGAGAGGAGAGAAGAGAGGAGAGAGAGAGAGAGAGAGAGAGAGAGAGAGAGAGAGAGAGAGAGAGAGAGAGAGAGAGAGAGAGAGAGAGAAATTACTCAGTACCCATCACATTTACAGCTCAGAGACTATTAGAAATTTGTGTTTGTAGAACTCTACTTTTCCACTGAAAAATCCTTTAAAAAATTTTAGGGTTGCCAAGGAAGAAGTATATTTTGAAATCAGACTGATCTGGATTTAAATTGTAGTCCTGACATTTATACTACATGAAGTCAAGTCAATCTGTACTATACCAGTTTTCCCATTTGTAAGGAGGCGAGAAAATACAAGAAGCCTGACCTGGTTTATTCAGGTCTCCAGCAGTAGTTTTTCAGTGCTTAAAATGAAATCACTTGTTTGCCTGTATTTCTGTACAATTTGTTTAGAATAGTGTGTTACTTCCTTTATGACAGTTTGGGGCTGTGTCTGTGTGATCTTAATCATTGACTCTGTAAATGACATTAAAGCAGGAAGTTTGTTAGGGTAATCTGACCTTTAAGGATGTATTTTATAGCACTTTCAACAGAAATGAGGATAAACCCTCTAATTTCTGAAAATTAAACCTAAATGTACGTCACAGATACTCTCCGCATTTGGCTGAGTATATTGCATAGGTAATCATTTATCCAAAACTATTTCTAGTTTTCTACCCTTCCTTGTTCTGACTCAGAGTCTCCTATTGGCTCTGTGACAGCCTTTATGTAGCCATGCTCACTTTGTACCTGCTACACAGCAGGCTCTTTGCTACATAGTCCTTAATCTCCACAACTTGACTGGTCTCCACAACTCTTACTGTCTCCATCTCACAAATAAGAAAATGACTGCAGTCAGCTTGCCCAAGATGAAACCATTCATAAAGCAAGAGGTGGGCCAGCAAAATGACTCAGCAGGTAAGGTGTTTACCACCAAGCCAGACAAGCTGAGTGTGATCCCCGGGGATCGTATAGTAGAGGGAGAGAAGTGACTATCACAAGCTGTCCTCTGACCTCCACATGCCCCATGGCATTCATACACACAGAATAAATAACTAAATGTAAATACATAATTATTATTATTAGAAAACAAGAGTCCAGAAGTACCTAGCCCCATTCTTTCTGACATATTCACATTGTCTCTTAGTTGATCTAACTGAAGTCGCTTTCAAAGTTACAGTATTTTACAGGCTTTGTTAGACACTAACTGTAGGAAGTTTTAAAGTGGCCATGCTTATCAGCAGACAGTATAAACCAAGCCAAAATAAATTTAAGAATCATTTATACTCCTTTTTAAAATGTCTGTGGAGCCTCCCAAAGTCATATCCATGGTATCATCTACGATGGTTTATAGTAATCAGCACGCAGTATACCAGCTTGTACTGTCAAAACGTAGACACCCATCTGTGGAACACTTTGATCGGGTTAGTGCACGGCCATAGGAGCCATGGGTACTTTTTAAGCTACCCTGGAAGGATACAGTGATGACAGAAATAATTTAGTCACATCTTCATTACTCATCTGATGTAAATCAATAATAGGAAAGACTAGGTTGTGACAGGGATAGCAAGAATGACTGTTTTCTTTATAAATCCAAAGCCGAGGCCTGCTCCTGGGAGCTGCTGGGGTAGGGCTCCGCTGAGTCTACTCCGAGGGTCAACTGCACAAGTGTGAGCATGAGACTTACACCAGCCTGACTCGGCTGGTTTCATTTAATTGCATGAAATGAAATTTCATCATTTTAAGGTGGCACTAGCTACCTCATTACGTAGTGCCTCCCTAAAGTTCTTCTGGCCACATTGTGAGGCAGTAGAGAAGACATGGCAGAATGGCTGGTTTTGAAGAAAGTACATTCTAAATAGAGAAGTGGGATATGCACCCTGATGCCCAAAGATGGGCGTCTTTACTGTCATTAAAAAGTAGTGGGGAGCCGGGCGGTGGTGGCGCACGCCTTTAATCCCAGCACTCGGGAGGCAGAGCCAGGCGGATCTCTGTGAGTTCGAGGCCAGCCTGGGCTACCAAGTGAGTTCCAGAGAGGCGCAAAGCTACACAGAGAAACCCTGTCTCGAAAAACCAAAAAAAAAAAAAAAAAAGTAGTGGGAAAAAAACAAAACAGGGCCGGGCGGTGGTGGCGCACGCCTTTAATCCCAGCACTCGGGAGGCAGAGGCAGGCGGATCTCTGTGAGTTCGAGGCCAGCCTGGTCTACAAAGTGAGTTCCAGGAAAGGTGCAAAACTACACAGAGAAGCCCTGTCTTGAAAACCAAAAAAAAAAAAAAAAACAGGAGTTCTCATTGTCAAACTGCCTTCAAGAGTTCAAGAGTTTCAACCAACAAAAACAGTTTATGGAAACATTTTGGTTTTCTCCAAACACTCTTCATTCTAGTACTGGGTTTGAGGATTAAGAATTAACTGGGATGCTTGAAAGCAATTCTCTTCAGTAAAACTTCTGTGGTGATATAAATGTCACGTGTCTGCTCTATCCAAGATGGTGGCAACTGACCAGGTGTGACTCGGTACTTGAAAATGGCTAGTTTAGCAAGGAGTTGAAATTTTCATTTTAATCCATGAAATGTAAACAGTTGTAGCTATTACCTCATTACACTGTCTGTCTAAAGGTCTTATGACTGACGGGTAAGACAACCAGTGCAGTGAAGACATTAGACAGGAGATGTTTCTCGGCTCTCTCACAGACTTTTTTCCTGTTCTCTTTTCCTGTTTGAACTTGTTTTTGTTAGTTGGTAAGTATGGCATCCAAACTGGGAGCATTGGCCATTGTGGGACATCACCACCCTAACTCATTGCATGCCAGTTGTGTTCGGAATACAAACCTGGTTGCTCTCCGTTGCTTGGGTAACGCCTGTAGCACCTGCACAGTCCCCCTCCCGTCTGTGTCTGTCTTCCCTTTTGTTCTCCACTCTGCTCGCTACTGCACTTTTCCTTCACAACAGAAAGCATGCACTGCTGCTTCTGTTCCTTCCAACCCTCGTCCAGAGATGCTGGCCCTCAAGGGAGCAGCGCTGGGAGGGAAGATCTCTCCTCACACAGCAGCGCCTGCACGGCACCAGGGAGCCCAGTGACTGCTCCTCGCTCTCTTCCCCACTCCTGTGCCAGGCTTCTCTAAGTAGGCTGTGGACTTGCATCCTCTGAGTATTCTAGTCTGTGTCCACTATGAGCCAGCTCAGATCATTGGGAGGAGTAAATTTGAGAGAGAGAAAACAAAACAAACTTCCTGCTTTATTTTGTAGGCCAGCCTCATCTGGTTAGGAAAGAAATAGTGGAGAAGATACTTTGAGCAGGCAGTACACAGGTACAAGTGACAGGCGAATGTCGCTTAGAAATGTCTGTCTGTCCCTAAGTATAATTAGACCATTTGGCCTTTCAAAGTACTTTGAAGAATTCTTTGGGGATATGTTCTTAAGATGTCTCAGTAGGGTCTGTACTTATTGAGCATTTTTGTTTTTCTCTTACAAATACGTATATCTTCAATTTAAGCATGAGTGTTTCATTGCATAGAAATACTAGCATCATTATTCCCAAGCCCAAAGTGTCAGTGAGGCTCTGGAAGAAGTGCCCTGTAAATGATACAGGATTTTCCTATTTGACTTTGTTTCGCCTGTTTTACAATTCTGTGTCTACTAATTCTGCTGCTAACTGTAAACACAAAATGAACACAGAAGCATTACTTATGTCTAAAGACATGTTCTAAAGTCGATTTGTCTTATCTGACTGGCTTTCAAATGAAAATTCCTATCTTTTTCCTTCTCTCAAGAATTTGTCTGCTCCTTCTATAACCTCCTTATGTACTAGCATGGTCTCCTGGGGACCTTCCTGTTTGGAGCCTATCATGGAGTGAGAAGATGCTCTCTGGCTGCTCAGTGCAGCTGCTCTTCCTTCCCACCTCCCACGCCCTGCCCTGCATGCTGGCGGTGCTTTGGATCCCTGGTCTTTCAGACCCAAAGATTTTATTTCCCATTGCTTTTTCCAGGGTGCTGGCTCTGGACACGAGGATTGGTGCTTTTTTTAAAAATATGGCATGAGCCACCAGGTCACAGGGGTTCAAATATATTAGTAAACTTTGGGGACTAGCAAGTCTGGGAATTGCTTTTTTTTAACTTCTGAAGTCCTTGTGAAGGGTTGGGATCTTGCTCCAGATAGCAGCAGAAAGGTCGTTACGGTCTGAAAGACTGGAGAATACTAACATGCTCACTCTCTCCTGCAGGATCCTACCCAGAGAGTCTACCCAGTGACGCTCCCACAGCAGCACAGGTAGATGGGGCCGACCTGGCCTCTCCAATGTCTCCTCGAACTAGCAAAAGCCGCATGTCCATGAAGCTGCGTCGGTCCTCTGGCTCAGCCAATAAATCCTAAGGAGACAAACAGCCCAGCAGTGATCAGCAGTAGCCACCCTGGCACAAACGTAGTGTTAACTCTTTCAGGCCTCATGTTTGCCATAACATTCATGTTCCTTCCTGTACACTTATTTGAGAAAACACTGGACTTAAAGTAACTTGCAACTTACTATTTTAAATTTGGACTATTTATTTAGTTCAGGTTTTTTTTTCCACACTCCGTGCTACTGTATTTTGAGGGGATTGAATTTTATTCCATACTCTTCACCTTCCTAGATAATCATGTCTAAGTAGTGCTGCCTTCAATTCATGATTAATGTTGAGCCAAGATATAATTGGACAGATAGTCTTGTGTTATTTATTGTGCCTCATTACAACTTTGTAATTCAATAAATACATAGTTTTTACAAATGTAACCATTTTTTTTTTGTAGTGCTGGGAACGGACGCCAGCATCCCAAGCATGCTAGGCAAGCACACTGCCCTTTACAGCCCAGCCCTACAAATGTAAATTAATACAAGTATTTATAAAGCTAGAGCAAAAGCTGCACATGAGTTCGTTACATAGGATGTGGACAGGTTGTTTATGTTCCAAACAGAAACACTCTAAAGGCCATGCAGCAGCTCCGATTCCAGCTGAGCTTTCTCTGCCCAGGTCAGCGTGTCATTTCTCGGCAGTGCAAAAGACAACACAACACATTGAATAACTGGGAAAATCACCGCTGAACTTGATTTCTGTTGAGCTTCCGAACAACTGTGTTCTGCTTTTTCAGGTGGCATCACTGTTAATTACCATTTCTGTTTGGGGACTGTGGTCCTTTATTATTGACCCCTTTATCCTGGTGTGTCTGTGTACTTTGTAAAGTACCAAAAAAGAAGGTGGTGGAGAAGGGTGGAAGACTTTTCTCATATAAATGTTTTGCTCAAATTATGTGTACTGTTTAAAAAGAAGGGAACATGACCTAGGAGTCTAAGTTGAATCTAATATTGTAGTACTAAACTTGCTGCAGGTGCAGGCTGGTATGCATCCCACCTCCAGAAGTATTTCCTGTAGTAAATAAGCTGCCCCCTTTTGTTTAACATGGGCATCTCCTAAGGAAATGTAGCATGATTGATACCAACTGCATGTGTAAATACATCATCCTGACAAACCACAGAATATAAATTATGTATCATTCATGTAGTGTCTACAGATTTGTACTGGGACAAAAAGATGACATGGTATTTAATAAAACAAAATAAAATATTCTTCACACTTCCTGTCCATGATTGTATTCTATTTCATGTATTTTCAGACTTAAAAGCAGCAGGGCTGTGTAATTGGGAGAGGTAACATATCCCCTAGGGCAGCTTAGCTAATCATGAAAAAATAAACATAAACTCTGTTTTCAGAAACATCCCAGTGTACTTCTCAAAAGTCCTCCCACTGTCCATTTGAGCACAGAAAGTCCTCCACTTCCTAAGTCTGGACAGAAACTTGACCAAAATCAATGCATCTATCTCATGACATTTGACTTTTGAAATTTTTAGTGTTTTTTAATATACTTTCAGGAATAAAACTTTCTACCAAATTTTTCTTAGTAAATTTTTAGAGTTCCTAATTTGCTTTTTTTTAATTAATGCTCATAAATAAAACAATCAAATGAGTAAAGAGATCCTGTAGGAATGTGTTTAAAACAGTTGAGTTTCCCATAGCCGACAGGAAGAATTTTTCAAAGGAAAATCAAACTTAACTCCTTATGTATTTCTATTGGATTGATAACATGTAACAAGATAAACAGAAAATACAGACTTAAAATAGTCACCATTTATAATTTCTGTTATCTCCAGGTAACACTATTGAGTAGACTTAAAACCAACAAAAACAGTCCTATTCTCTCCTCCATGGAGCTGCAGTGTGCAGCTCGACTTGCAATTCAGCACTGTTATAGTCCTTTGCAAGGTATACCATCCTTTGTATACCTGCCTTTGTGTTCTGTCAAGATAAGTCCCTAAGATTCCAAAGTTGAATGCTGGTATTGGGAAGGTAAGAGATGTGCCTTTGAAAATACACTGTGTTCAACCACTTCCAAAACAGACGAAAACAGCTACAGTCTACGCAGTACATTTATTTGGCGGAAGCAGCTTACAAATCTATTGTTGGACAACGCTCAGCCAATGTCCCAGACTCTGGCTATTGAGGGAATCGATACAGAATATACATTGAATATGATTTACAAAAAAATTCAAACGTTGCTCCTGCAAAGAAATATAGGATATTGAGTGAATTGACATTCAGTTCCATGGTGGATTACAGGTATTAACATCCTCCTTAAGTTGAACAGTTTTTGATGTAATATGCAGCAGATTTACAGCATAATCGTTACATAATTGGAATTAAATCTTTCTAAAACATTCAAACTTTAGGAATGAGTATGGTATTTCAAAAAAAAATTATGTAAAGAAAAAAATTAAGTAGCTCCTCCTGGGTGCAGCACATAAAACAGGTAAATAATTGAGAGAGCACACCAACTCCTTCCCACTAAGCAGCAGCTTCCCCACCTCCAAAACCTAATTTTAAAGAGGAACTAATACATCCGAATGAGGAAAGAAAGTTTCACACCAGACAGCAACATCCTCTTGTATTCCTGTCTGTCTACAAGGGTAGGTCCTCCTTCCCTGCAAGTTTGGCATCAGTCACATAGCTTGATTCACAGAATATACAAGGCAAGAAATCTGACCCTGTTGAGACAGAAACGACCTAAGTGCCTGAGGTGGCAAGAGAGAAAAACGTTGGCGACTACCACTTTAGGTAGAACCTTGTGTACACACTGACTTGCACGCGTTCACTGCGACTTTCCATAGGAACTACAAACCATAGAGGATTCATTGGGGTCTCCATCGTTTTAAGGAAAGGGATGTCCTGTTTTAGTGGGGAAATGAGGACTTAAAGCTGTCAGCTTTGACCATAGATTTTTATGCCAGATACATACCTGCTCTAGAGAGGGGGTTTTACATCTCGCCGCCTTCTCCCCGGGCGGATCGTGACCGGGAGAGTTTTAAGAGGGAAGGCATGGGAAGGAAAGAGGAAATTGCAAGATGAAGAAAGCCCCACAGGAGTTCCCATATTGTTTTCTCCAAGCCATTCTCGAAATCTCGCCAGGCCTCAGTCCCCTCAGCAGCCAGGCCGCAGTGGCATCTGCAACAGCAGCACTTGCCGGCTTTCTGAGGGGTGACACTTATTGATGTGCCGGGTCAGGCCCGGGGAGCTAAAAAAAGTGGATGGGCAGTACTTGCATGAGAAAATCTGCTGCGTGCTACCGTCGGACGCCCCTCCGGGGCCCGCTTCCGATGGAGCCCCGACCAAGGCGGGCAGTAGCAGCTCCTCGCGGACAGCGTGCCATAGCCGGTGCTTCTCTCGGATATCCGCGGACGGGAAGTGCGCCCCGCAAAGCGGGCACGCAAAGGCGTGCGGGGCTGTGCGCTCCGAGCCGAAGCCCGGGGCTGGTGCACGGGCCGGGCCCGCCTCGTGGGTGCCCAGGTGCTTGCGCAGATAGGCTTGGCGACGGAACTTTTTGTGGCAATACGGGCACACGAAGACCTCGGCTGTCGCCCCCGCGCTGGCACCGCCTGGCCCGGGACCGCGGCGCCCGAGCATCACCTCGGAGTAGGGGACCTGCGATCGTGCTGCCTCTGGGTGCACCAGCGCCTGCAGGCCTGGGAGAGTGGCGCTGTCCCGGTGCTGACCGGCCCCGGAGCTGTCCCGGGCCTGCGGGTGCTGATCGTCGGTCCGCAGCACGCGGCCGTTCTCCTTGCCCAATGCCAGGGAAGGGTCCGGAGGGGTCAACGGCGCGGAGGGAGGTTTACTCGCGGCGCAGGAGGGCGCGGGACGTGGCTTGTGCCAGCGGCGATGGGAGGCGAGGTTCGCGGGGCAGCTGAAGACCTTGTCGCACTCGGGGCAGCGGTACTCGACGCGCACGATGCGGGAGCAGCGGTGCTGAGCCAGCGCGAAGGGGTCCGCGTACTGCTGCTTGCACAGCTGGCAGATGAACTCCCCCAGCGGCGTGCGGACGCCGCCCAGAGCCCGCGCCGGCGCCCCGGGCTCCTCCTCCTTGATCTTTAGACCGAGCACCGGGGACGTGGTCACCTCGTCTGCGAAGCTCAGCCTCCTCACCGCCTTAGGCTTCCTGACGGCCGCGGGCGCCGCTGACACGCAGCCCAGGGCGCCCTTGCCGCGGCGCTGGAGACCCTGCGGGGCGGGCGCGGGCGCGGGGACGGAGACGGGGACGGCGGCCCGAGGCGGCACCAACTGCTCCCCCGAGGTCGCGGCCGCGGGCGCCGCGGAGCAGAAGGCGGTGGCGCTGGGGAAGGACTCGGCGGAGACGGGCGAGCGCAGGCAGCGCTCCAGGAACGCGCGGCGCAGCTCGGGGCCCGCCGGCCTCGCGGGGCTGGGTCCCGGGCCGTCTCCGCCACCCGCGCCCCACTCGGCGCCGTCCCGCGCGGGCGCGAGGCAGGGGGACCCCGACCGTCCCCGGGCGGGCTCGTCGGGCGAGGGCGGTGCAGCAGCGCGGGGACCCGGCGGCGGGAAAGGCGGTTCGGTCGGGCGCGAGCGGTAGGAGCTGCCCGAGCGCTTGGTTCGCTTCACCAGGAAGCCCCTCGGCATGGTGGGTCGGGTGCGCGGGCGAGCCCCGGAGCTAGGCGGGCTGGGCCGGGCCGGGCATGCGGCTACCGGCTTTATAGCTGAGACGCCGGGCCGGGCCGGGCTGGGCCCCTCGAGCTGCGCCGGCCAATCAGGAGTGGGAGCGGGTCCCGGGGCGGGGCCTTCGCCCACCGGGGCACCGGGACCGAGACGCGGGAAGACGAGCGGGCGCGAGGGGCTCGGAGCGCCCTGTCCAGCCCCCAGGGACCGCGCGCTGGGGAACCCGGCGCCACCAGCCCGCCAGGCGCGGGGAGCCGACCGAGCCCGCGCCGGGGCGTCGGGCTGAAAGGCTCGGCCGCCGCGGGGAGGACAGTGGAGGGACGGCCGCCGCGACAGGGCGGGAGTCGGTGCGGGAACGGGTTAACCGTCCTCCGTCGGGACTGAGCTGATGAGAAGCAGCGAGCGAACTGCGGGGCGGCGAAATCCACCGCCCTGTGCCTACACTTGACGGCGGGAGCACGTCTGCCATCCAGTATCGATCCGGACTGCGCGCGTCTGTGATACTATGAGAATTCATCTGGGGAGAAGGGCTCTCGGCGCCGCAGATCGTGCGTGCTGGCAAACCTCTGGAGCTCAGGACGCTGCACGGTTCGGGCACCGAGCTCTTGGCTGATAAGTGCCTCCTCCCCTGGGGGAAGAGGAGTGGGGAGGGGAAGGGATCTAATTTTCGGCTGTCCTCACATAAAGTGGTTTCTCTGTTCACACTTTCCACTTGAGCTACCCAGAGACATGACTTACTGCCTAACTGGCCTGTTTAGCATGGAGGAGATTGAGTGAGAAATGCTGGTAGAATCGGCATCGCATCTGCTTCCCTGGACATGACAAGAGACAACTGCAAAAGATGTTCTGGTAGACCAAACTCAACAGATTGTCGTCTGGCCCCCTGCCACCAGCCCGGCACTTGGTTGTTGTTAAGAACCGGAAGAGATTTGAAAGTTTGTGATACTAACTGAACAGTGAAATAATTAGCCAGTATTCGGCAGGGGTACGGTGCCAACCTTTGTAACAAAAACCTGTGTAATGTGAGAACAGGAAGGAGAAAGAACTGTGCTCAGTGCTCCTCACTCAACAAAACTGGCGGGAGAATCGGGCACAGTTATAGTGGAATTCCGGCTAAGAGTCCCGTCAGTGAAATAATTTTACATGGAGGACACTGCTTAAGGAAAGAGATACACACACACACACACACACACACACACACACACACACACACACACACCAGCAAGATGTCTACTCTACGCAATAGGTAGATTAAGCCAGAAAGACAGCAGATGACTAGCAAGAGTTACACAGTACAAATTCAAGCCAAAGCCTTGCAGATTCCAATACCTTTCTATTATACCTGTAACTTCAAACTACTTCTTTAACTGACTCTCACACTGAGCAATAAGTCCTACAGTAGACACACACACTAGATTCTCGGGTTTTCCGATCAGTCCCCTTGTATTCTAAGGACTGGATTAAGAACAGCAGTTAGGGTGCTTCCCGTTAGAGAGCATGGAGTCGTGTACAGTAAGTGTGATATTTTGCAATCAAAATTCATATCCTGAATGATTAAAATGCTAGGATCCTAAGCAGGTTGATAAACTCGGTTTCCAAGTTGATCATTTCTAACATGTCCGTTATGTATGACACAACTTCTAACTCAAATTTCTCTCAGTCCTTCCTTTTATTCTTCCTTCTCATGACCCAGAAATATTCGTGATGTGGAAAGACAGGTGAAGGGTTCTAATACTTTAAGATAGACCCTTGCCAGGAAGGCTTTTTCCCCTGACCCAAACAGCATCGCCACATGTTATCCAAACGCTCCAGTAGTCTCCCCGCCCCCACCCCTTCAGTAACAACCGTCTGGGAAATGATACAGCAGAGTACACCAGGGTGTTTAAAAAACATCCTTAATCTGCCACTTTCTTGGAAACACTTGTGAAGAAATGTTTACCATCTAGTATTGGTGATTGTAGATAATCTGAAATTACCTCAAGGAAATCATTGTGAAGCTGAAGGTGATGAGTTAGCCATAAGCATCAGATAAAAGTACATCATGACGTTAAGGGTAAGAGCAGGACATGAAGGTGCTCATGTACTACAGAGCTCAATTGTGGAAGAATAAAATGCTTACACTGGGAGGGAAGGGTGCCAAAATATTGTTGCAATGTTCATCTATTTAGTAAGACTTTAAAGAGTTTTTGGATCTTTTAAGCGCCCTGCAAAAAGTATACATGACTGGTGATCAGAAAAAAAAAAAAGAATACATCACAAAAAAGACTAGGGTTAAATGTTGCAGCTTTCCCCAGGACGCCCCGAACATCAAATGGAGACTTGTATAGTTATCCAACACTCTCTGTGTCCCTGACACAGAGGTGACAAGCTCTGCCATGTAGACCTTCCGCATGGAGAGCACTCCTAAGAGTTGAAAAATAGAAAGACTTGAAAAGTTGGTAAAGGAAAGAAAGGTCCTGCTGCACACCTCCCACTTGGGAGAAACCTGGAGGGTTCTTCTCAACACCAGCAATCCTTTCTGTTTTCTCACTAAAACATTAAGACACAGAGGGGGGATCCCAGGAAGTGTGTGAAATCTTTGTGGTATCCACCTCCTTTCTCTTAATACTGCCAACGTGTTCCTCCTTTTGAACACACAGGACCTTCCTCTGCTCCATTAACACTTTGACCAAAACACGTACATGCTGAACATCTCTCCAGATTTAGTTCTCTAGTTGTGGAATAAATCTGACTTAAAGTCAGAAATTCTGAAGGAAGAAAGGGGAAAGGATGGTAGAAAGGAGAGTCCTGGGGAGAAAGGGGGCAGGAGAGGGCATGAGCCCAGTGCAATCCACACACACTGTACTGCTTAGTTTTTGTCAGTTTGGCATGAACTAGAGTCACCTGGGAAAGAGGGAACCTCATTTTCGGAGTTTCCCACATCATATGAGCCTCTGGACATATCTAGGGGTCTTTTGTTTGTTTATTTGTTTGTTTTTGGGGGTTTTTTTTTGTTGTTGTTTTGTTTTTCGAGACAGGGTTTCTCTGTGGAACTTTGGTGCCTGTCCTGGATCTCGCTCTGTAGCCCAGGCTGGCCTCGAACTCACAGAGATCCGCCTGGCTCTGCCTCCCGAGTGCTGGGATTAAAGGCGTGCACCACCACTGCCGCCGCCGCCGCCGCCGCCACCACCACTGCCACCACCACCACCACCACCCAGCCGATGGGTCATTTCTTGATTAATGATGGATATAAGAGGGCCCAGGCTCCCCTCCCTAGGAAGGTGGGCCTGAACTGTATAAGAAAGCAAACTGAGCATATCAAAGGGACCAAGCCAGTAAGCAGCATTCTTCTATGTCCTCTGCTTCAGTCTGCCTCCAGGTCTCCACTTCCTTTCATGACGGGCTGTAAGCTGGAAGATGAAATAAACCCTTTTCTCTCTAAGTTTCTTTTGGCCATGGTATTTATCAAATCAATAGAAAGCAATTTAGGACACACTATATATGTGCACGGAAATGCCATCATGAAACCCACTTCTTGTACAAACAATATAACATCATCACAGCAAAATAACTCAAAAATTGGGAAAATATTTTGGAAGAAAGAAGACCCCTCTTGCCCTGAAATCATGGTGTATATGAGACAGGCTCAGGGGCCAGTCCTTTTTAATCTCTTGACTGTCTGGGGCTTGCTGAGGAACAGGTTTATTTCTTCTGTTTCCTACCCCGTGACTTCTGCTTACAAATGGTCCTGTAAAAACTAACATCATTTGTCACTATTAGAGGTCATGGATCACAAGAACTTGAAAGTCAACCATAGCTCCAGAATCTAATAGTGAAATACCGATATTTTCCCCTAAACTTAATCCTGTCTAGGTGTCTCATTCCTGTGCCAAACCCCAGAATCTTTTGGCTCAAGCTGCCACATACTCATCCCATTAGCAGTCCTTACCATCTCCACCTTCAGAACATTTCCTGACTCTGCTGGCTCCTTCTCGGGTTTCCCATTGTTACATTCAGCCTGCTGCCTCTACCACCCTCTGCCCTATGCTCTTCAGAGCAGAAGGAACCTCACTATTTTGCTCCTTTGCTTGGAAATGTCAGGTGACTTCCCACCACATTTAAAGTCCAAAGACATCAACTCACTTACAAATGTGTCTGGCGTGTTCATAACCAGGCCCCTGGTTGTTTGGTTAATTGGATGGTTTTCCTCAATGCTGGAGATTTAACCCACATGCAGGTGGTTCACCATTGAACCAAGTCCCCAAGCCCCTACCCTCACTATTTTAAACCACGTTTCCTACCCCGCTGCTCCTCACTCCATCTATCCCATCCGCACTGGTCTTCTTAATTTCCTCAGATGTGGCAAGCACTCTCCTACCTTTAGCTGTTTTCATCTGCTAGTGCAGAGGTTCTCAACCTTCCTGATGCTGTGACTCTTTAATACAGTTCCTCATGTTGTGGTGACCCCCAACCATAAAAGTATTTTCATTGCTACTTCATAACTGTAATGTTGCTACTGTTATGAATTGTAATGTAAATAACTGTTTTCCTATGGTCTTAGGTGACCCCTGTGAAAGGGTCGTTCGATTCCCAGAGGGATCATGGCCCACAGGGTGGGTCTAGGTAGCCATCATGCTCCTGGGATTCAGTCTCTGCTTCCAGAGAGCTGGGATTACAGGCAGGCTCATGTCCACCCAGCTTTTATGTGGGTGCTGGGGATCCCACCTGCCTACCCAGCTTTTATGTGGGTTCTGGGGATCCCACCTGATCACCCAGCTTTTATGTAGGTGCTGAGGGTCCCAACCCTGCTCCTCATGCTTCTGGGGCAAGTGCTTTATCCATGGAGCCGTCTCCCAAGCCCCCAGTAACTATTTTTTTAATTTCATATACAAAGAAATGGGTTTGATAGTGCCATTTTCATGCATATACTTCATTTTTATCCCATCACACCCCTCTTCATCCCCCCAACTCCTCCTGCTGTCCCCCTTCCCTTCCACCTCAAGTCTTCATTTTGGAAAGGTAAGTTTAAGGGCTGTCTTGGAGCAAAGCTGTGGGGCTGAGGAGATAATGTGGAAAAATTGAGAGGAAAATGAACTGTGAGGCGAGTAGGCCAAGCCAGAAAATACGATAGGACATGATAAAAGAGAATGTGGGCCTAATCATTACAATGCTGAATATATTTAAATAATTGATTGAAAACTGTGTAATTACACTTATCTGAGTGTTCTTCCCATGTTAAGCCGTAAAGCAGATGCACATTTGAAAAACTTGAGAGTGGAGAGAATGTACCACTTGACCTTCACTTGGCTGTGAAAGGCTGGCTGCCTTTTGAAACCCGGATTCATTTCAAGAACCATAAGTAATGAGAAAATAGCCAGCTTGAACTCACAGGAAAGGGTTTCCAGTGCCGTAAGATGTCACATAGGAGAGGCATCTTCGTTTCCAGTGTGCAGGGTGCCTGCTGGGTCATTTCAGCCAGCCTTACCGGGACACAGTCTTCCCCTTCCAAGACAGCTCACACACCGGTTGTGCCCGGTGTGTAGCACTCCCACATCACAGGTACTTAAAGCCTTTGTCAGTGTGTACAGGATAGCTCCCAAATACTATTACAGATTCTCCTGTGAGCATACTTCCTTCCCTCCTTCCTTCCAGTCTCAAGAGAATAAGTACTTTCTGAAATGGATTCACTGCACAGGAAAAAAAAAAAAAACCCTCAGGTTTGAATCCTAGCACTGCCATTTACTGGAAAATTTAAAATGTTTTTCCTTGGCTCCCAATTAGGCATTGCAATATATAGAATAGAATTACACGAGATAAACTAGAATCCTCTGCAACATTGGCTCATGGTCTCATGTGTCTTGGGAATCCAAGTCTCCATAGCTGGTGGTGTAAACTCACAAGGGCGGAGACAATCCAGTCCACTCTTTGTCTTACAAATAATGTATGTATGCTTGTTCCGAACAAGCATCCTGAGCACCTTGGACCCTTGATGAAAGCATCGCCTGGCTGGGGGAGTAAGGCCTTGTCAGTCTTTATTTGCATATGTACACTAAGATCCAGTTCACACGCTTGAAAAGAGTATGTGTTTTGCAACTAAACATGCCAAGTCTAGGGAAGTGTATCTAGGTGCCGGCCCCACGTGGCAAGTTACAGATTTTTCTTTGTGGTCTCTCAACTTCTACTGCATACAGTCTCAAGACTCACAGTCTCAAGATTCATATTAATTAAAGCCACATCTGTTTAGCTGGCTGAACCGTTCACCACCATCAACTCTCATTGTCCGCAGGAAGGTTTTCTGCCGTCAAGTGCATTGGCTGGTTGGTTCATTTGGGAGACACATCAGCTTTCTTTCGGTTGTTGTCTCCAAGGTACACATCTTCATTTTCAACCTTTCTCTACCATTACGTCTTCAATGAGTCCTACTAATAACAGTCCCTATGGTTTTTTGTTTGTTTTTGTTTTTAGCCAGTGATGGTTTTAACGTAACTGAACTTTCAGCCCCTTTCCTGTGCCTAATGGCTATCCTATTTGGAATGATATCTGCCCTCTCTCCAAAGGCTTTGCATTTGCCCAATTACATTTCTTTTTCTCTCCTCTTTTCTGGCTTGTTAGATTAGTATCCAGTTCTTATACATACAATGCCTCTTAACCAGTTTTAAACCTTCACATACATTCCTTTCTGGTTTTTACAACTAGATAACGCTCTAATCAAGCAGAATCCTTCTTTGATAATAAAAGGACCTTAGACCACCTGAACACCACCTGTGGTTTCCTGACTCACGCTACACTCATGCTGTGTGGTTGAACACTCTATGTTCGAAGTCCACAACATGGGCCGAGCTCCATCCCAGCACCACATCGGGGTTCATAGCTGTCTAGAACCAGCTCCAGGAGAGCCAGTAACCTCTGGCTCTCCATGGGCACACAGACACATAAAAAAAAATTGAATCTTTAATATAAGAAGTGCAAGGTCCCTCTCAGCTTGTACATCAGCCTTTGGAGATCCTGTCTCCAAAACAAAACAGACTTAATTTATTGGTATATATTTACATGTGTGTGCATACATAGATTGAGCAGTGGCAAAATAGATTAGCTGCAGTATATCTGAAATGTTTTTATTTTTAACAGTCAGCCATTATATTTACATTGATTTGTTTTGTGCATGTCTGGTGGTCAAAAGACAATTGATGGGAGTCAGTTCTCTCCCCCCCACGTAGAGCCCTGGGTTCAAGCAGGACAACTGTGTCAACTCACTGACCCTGAAATACCCTGTTTTATCTATTATAGAAACTTAGCTTAAGAGTCATTGTATTTTTAATTGTAGAAATGTGTGTATGTCTGGGGTGGGAGGTGAGTGCAGGTGCCCATGGAGGCCAGAACAGGAAGCTGGGTGCTGGAAATAAAAATGGGACCTCTGCAAGGGCAGTGCGTGCTCTTCGCCACTGAGCGTCCTTCTGGGGTTTTCGGCTAGCACAACCGTAACCCCATAGCACTGTTTATAGCCCATGTGTACCAGAGGAAAGGTAAGTGTTAGTCGCTGCTGCTCTTCTGAAAGTAATGTGCCTTTATCCCGGCTGTTTTTAATATTGGGTTGAGAGGGAAGTCAGGGCTCTTCTGTGACCTTTAAAATTCTGTTAAAATATTTAAAACTTCCAGCTGCCAGTTATAAACACACAAGAAAACGAAAGCTTATACACTGAGAACCGGAGAGTTTTATTTCACTGTCAAAAAGCAAGGCAGTCTGAGGGGCCGAGTTGATGGATGGTTCCATGGTTTAAGTGTCCACTAGAGTCCAGATCCCAGAACCGACCTAATGCCTGCCAGCGGTCTTGGCCTGCCTGTGATTCCAGCCCACACTCCACAGAGCAAGCTGGCTGGCGGGACCAGACATCCCCGCAAAGTCCAGGTTGGATGGGGAGAAGGGAACACAACAACACAAGGAGTGATCCAGCGCGATTACCGACAGCGACCTCAGGCCTCCACAAGCACGTGCGCCCACACACGTGGGTGCCCACACACATACAAACACGACACACACTTGCAAACCACGTGTATTTGTACGCACATGAACATGAAAACAACAGTAGCGTGATCAGCACTTTGCCCTTTAAGTAGTGTTTGTCGCTTCACGTCCTTCCTGTGTCAGGGTGACTGGTCCCACCCCTCTTAAATTTAGATCGGCATCTATTGTTGGACGGTTCATTTTTTTTTTCACTGTTGTAAAACATTCCTGTATTCACGATATATCCTTTCATGTGGAGTTTTTCTCTCTTTGGGGACATATTCGTGCTTTTTGTCACAGCTTCGTTCCTGGGTGGTGGTGGTGGTAACTTGCCTGCACCAAGCTTCTCTGAAACGTTTCTCGGAGCAGCAGCGGGACCTGCGCCCCACCCCCACCCCGTCAGTCTTCTGCCGTCACGCGTGTGTTCCACTCAGAGACTGTAGCAGCACTGCCCTGTTCACTGCTCCATCGTGCCTTCGTCTCTCCTGGCCACTTCCTGCTCTTCAATTCTGTCTGCTTCTGTAAAACGTCGTGTGGGTGACATGGAAGGATCACAATGGTAAGCCTCAGTGTGAGCGTATAACAGATGCATGGGGACCGATGGTCAAGCCGGCCAGCCACTGGTCCTGAGGCACACCTGTCCTGTGCATGAGGTGCAATGTCTGTGCGTGTCTGTGCACCGGTGAACGATCATGGCATGGGGTTGACAGCTGACACAGTGTGGTGACTGAGAACTGAATTATGCTGCTGTAAGATCTCCTATTGAACCAAATAATAGGTATTGAAATTTGAGTCTATAGAAACGATGCACAAAAAAAAATCCCACTTGGTACATTGACAGACAGGCTTAAATCTGATAAGAAATAATCCATCTAAATTTTCATCAGATAATGAATCTTACATCACCAAAAAAAAAAAAAAAATCCATCTTTGCATGTTGAGGCGGTTCCTAAATCTTTGTTATTTGACAACATCAACCTTAAAATGCATCCTAGAGTGATAGTGTTAGCAATCATGATAGGTTCCCTGAGGACCTCATAGTTTAAAGCCAAGCATGGTAACACGAATCTGTCCCCCTGGCACTTAGGAGGTGGAGACATGGGTTCAGGGTCATCTCTGGCTACATATCAAGTTTGAGGCCAACTTGGGATACACAAGGTCCTGTCTCATAACAAACAAACAAGATCCCCACAGTTTGATACTACGAATTATCCAGCACGTTTTCATTAATTGTTGGTGCACACGTAATTTCGATTTGCTCATCCAGCCACTTGCAGTCACAGTGGAGTGGAGTTCAGCGTCCGATAAAACATAAATAGCATAGGCTGTCTTCAAGACCGTCACAGAGGTCCATTCGATGGCAAGCCAAGAGGTGCTGGCTATCCCAGGTCTTGCTGTTGGCTGGTGTGATCTCTCTGTCTGTCTGTCTGTCTGTCTGTCTGAACCAGCAGTTGCTTTTTTTTTTTTTTTTGCAAGTCTTCCTGTTCTCCATAGGAGTTACCAAAGCTGGTCTTTCATGTACTTTGCATTTTTTGTTTTATGATTACAGGTGTGTGTGTGTGTGTGTGTGTGTGTGTGTGTGCCGGGGGGGGGGGGGGCACACAGCACTGCATATATATGGGAGTCAGAGGGCAACATTATAGAATCCATTCACCCCTTCCATCTTTACATGGGTTCCAGGAATCAAATTAGGTGATCAGGTTTGAATGGCAAGTCCCTTCCGCAGCTGGGCAACTACTTCCTATTTTATTATCTTATGGTCTGAAGCTGTGAAACCCAATATCTGAAGTCCTCATGGCTCTTTGGGTTATTGTTTATTTGATGGAGTTGGTTTCTCGGTCTATGTGATCAAGCTTGCAGGGGAAGGGTTGTTTGGACAGTGATTTCAGGCCCAGGATGAAGGTATCACATTTCAGAGAGGATCTGAACTTGCTTCTGCTGGAAGAATGCTTTCACCTGAGTTCCAGGCTTGAGACTCAGTGAAAGGCAATTTGACTAAACCAATAAAAACTGAAAGGCTTGGGTCCCAGCGTCTTGTGGGGGAAGATCTTCTGTCAGACCTCCTCCTTTATCTAGGTCCTGGTTTCTGTCTCTCTTGTCCTTCACATCTGTCAAGACAGATCTTCTGATTATCATGGGCGGGGAAATTCCGTCAGGGAAGAGCAGCATTCTGTGCTTACCAGCCATCTTTTCTTCACGGTGGCCTAGTAACACTGTCCTTTCAGATCTTTTTGTGCTTTAAGAATGTTACAATGGGGGGCTGAAGAGATGACTCATGGTTAAGAGCTCCGGCTGCTCTTTCAAAGGTCTTGAGTTCAATTCCCAGCACCCACATGGCAGCTCACAACTGTTTGTAACTCCAGCTCTAGGGGATCCAGCATCCTCACCCAGACATGAATGCAGACAAAACACCAATGCACATAAAATAAAATCTTTTAAAAAAGAATGTCGTAGGGGCTGGAAAGATGACTCAGCGGCTAAGAGAACTTGCTGCTTGTCCGAAGGACTCTAGTTCAGATCCCAGGACCCATGTCAGGCAGCTCACAGCCACCTCTAACTCCAGCGACAGAGGATCCTGCACCCTCTTCTGACCTCAGCAGACATCTGCACATATGTGGCATACATACTCATAGACACACACATACACGTAAATAAAAATAGAGTTTTTTCAAACTTTTTATTGAAAAAATTTTCATACTGAAAGACCCCCGACTGGAGTCTTCCCTCTGGAGAGACCCTCGCCCAGAGATTACACCGAGACCACAAGTCAGATGCAAACAGCAAGAGGCTTTATTCAGGAACACGGGTACCCGGGGCGATACAGTCCCTCCAGAGGCTGAAGAGACTGGCGCGCCCACGGGCTGGAGTGGAGGGTTTTTATAGGGTTGGGCAGCGGAAGGGCGGGTACAGAAGCAGGAAGCATAGTTTACAGGGTTCTGATTGGACGATTCGTATGAGGCCAGGTTCAAACTCAGGACAGCTCGTGGTTTTTCCCCGAGCTCGACACGCCTGCTGACTTGGCTCTCATCCAGGGTACAAGTTGTTTTTCTGACCTCTAGTTACTTTTCAGGCCCTGCTCAAAAATGGCGTTAAGCTAAGCAAGTATGCTGGGGCCCTTCATTCCCCCATTTTCTTATCTCAGGGAATGGAATCCTCCATTCATGGGGAAGAATAGGGATGTGGCTCCATTTCCACCTGGTTGAGTCGTTGGTATTGTTGTGTCAATACCAAGGTCTGAATAGTAGAAACGCGTTCCCTGATAAATTGGACAAGTCTGTTTAGGATACAGGGCCCGAGCGTCAGAAGGAGCAATAAAATCAGAAGGGGTCCCATAAGGGTGGAGATGAGGGTGGTGAGCCAGGGGGACCTTCTGAACCATCCTTCAAACCATCCCTGCTGTTCTTCAAAGAGTTTTTGTCTTTGCTCTAATCTTTTTCTTAATCTAGCCATGCTATCTCTCACCACCCCAGTATGATCCGCATAGAAGCAACATTCTTCTTTAAGGGCGGCACATAACCCCCCCTCCTGCAGAAAGAGGAGGTCTAATCCCCTCCGGTTCTGCAGAACTACTTCAGACAGGGAGGTGAGTGACTTTTCCAAGGCACTCACGGATTCCTCCAGTACCTGGATATCGGTATGCATGGCAACCTGGAGTTGTCTGAACTGGTTGGTTTCCATGAGGGCAGTGGTACCTGTGCCTATTCCGGCGGCGACTCCTCCCATAGTTAACCCACCTAGTATCAGGGCCAGGGTTAGCGAGACTGGCTCCCTTTTTATACGGGGGACCCCTGTCTCATATCGGGCATAGATATCTTCAGGTGCACGGTAGACTATCTTGGGGTACAGTTCTATGAGCACACAATAATCGGCCATGTTGGCTAGTATTGAGGAGGAGAGGCATGGTGTAAGTCCAGTGCTACAGGCCCAATAAGTCCCGTTGGGAGCCACGAGATAGTGGGGTCCTGGAACAAGTGCCTGGGTGCGATTACACAGGTGTTGGTGGGTGTAGGGTACTATCCCCAGACATAGTCCTTGTCCTGACACCTCGGAGATTGTGAGCTTATGCTGAGGTGTCGAGGCACATCCTGACGGGGGTGAAGAAGAATTGGTGAAGCTTCCGACTACGGCCACCCCCTCATAATAGGGGGGTGTGGAGACTAGGCATAACCAGCATTCCTGAGTCTGATTTGGGTTGGTAACATTGAGGGCTGAGTAAGCGCCCTCTATAAGATTCAATAGCCGGTCTCCCGTACCGGGCCTGGGTGGCTGGAGGGTGACTGGGGTTATAGTGGCATTCGGAGCCGTGCTTGGGCGAATGGCCGAATTGGGTCGGGGGGTAGCCCTCGGGGGTGCCGGAGCGGGTAAAGAGGGGCGCTTTTGGTCAGAGAGAACCTGGTTGGGACCTATAGAGGCGGAGGGCTCTGTGATTTTAAGCCTAATCGTAAACACGACTCCCTGGTCCCATCCCGTCATGTAAAGTCTAAGTCCCCATGTTCTACCTTTAATCCAGTCTTGTGTTATCTCCCTTCCCTTTTGAGTAAAAGATATATTCAGGGGGTTGCAGGTGAAATTTACACAGGGCCCCCCCCCTTTCCAGTAAGTGTTATCTCTTCCTGACGTGACAGTTCCCCAACAACGTCCTTGAGTAAGAGGACGCCATGAGTGGCTTTCTCTTTGGGTAGCCCTTTTTACCCTAATGAGGTCCCAAGTGGATGAAGGCTCCCAATAGGTATTACCAGTTGTTTCACATCCCCATGCTTTACAGAAGTAACTTTCATAACCCCCACATTGTCTAATCATCTTTCTGTCCCTACCATCCCGGGGACAGACGTAAAAGGATAGTTGTGACAGGGCTGCTCTGGTTTCAGGGTGACCACATCCATATCTCCCGTCACTACATTTGCAAGTTCCCTTACCATCCTGACAGACGTCTGGTGCTCTGGGGTTCATGGGGTCAGTGGTAGGGATGTCCCAGTCCCCTGACCCTGCTACTAGTTGGCAGAGATCTGGATGCAAGTTGGGCCACCATGTGAAGGGGGTGTGAAGGGCGGTCGTTTGCCAGACCATCTCCCCAGTTTGTGAGATAACCTGCCAAGTGAGCCTCTTAACTAGGTGCGGGCTCTCTGCCGCCCTAGTCCCCTGGGGGTAGGCAGAGATTAAGAGGAGGGGGAGGAAGAGGAGCCGTGGGCCAACCTTATTTTTAGGGGGTTTCGTGTGCGGCGCACTGTCCATGTTGACTTTCTGGATCCTGCTGGGTCGGGTTCCCTGGCAGCCTTCACATGCGAGGCGTGGATCCATGCAGTAATCCCGTCGACCTTGAGTGCAGTGGGGGTGGTCAGCAAGACAGTGTAGGGCCCCTTCCACCGTGGTTCCAGATTCTTGGTCTGGTGTCGTCGGACCCAAACGGAGTCCCCGATCTGGAAGGGGTGGGGCACCACCGGCTTGTCTAGCTGCTCCTGGTAGGCCTTGGCCAGGGGCTTCCAGATCTCCCTCTGCACCAGTTGGAGGGCTTGAAGATGTGCCTCTAAAGTAGGGGTGGTAGCAAAGGAGGAAATATCAGGATGGAGAAAGTCTACAACAGGAGGTGGGGCCCCATACATGATCTCAAAAGGGGTTAGGCCGTGTGGGCCAGGAGTATTTCGGGCTCGGTAGAGAGCCAAGGGAAGTAGGAGCACCCAATCTCTAGTGCCAGTTGCAAGCGTTAATTTGGTTAAAGTCTCCTTGATTGTTCTATTAGCTCGTTCTACCTGTCCTGAGCTCTGGGGACGGTATGCACAATGGAGTTTCCAATCAACCCCCAATAGTTTGGCCACCTTCTGACTTACCTGAGAGACGAAGGCAGGCCCGTTATCCGACCCCAATATTTGAGGCATCCCGTACCTGGGGAAGATTTCTTCCAACAGTTTCTTTGTTGCCACATTAGCCGTCTCATTCTTGGTTGGAAATGCCTCGATCCATCCAGAAAAAGTGTCCACGAAGACCAGGAGGTACCGGTACCCATAGAGTCCGGGTTTTACTTCTGTAAAGTCTATTTCCCAATGAACACCAGGACGATGGCCTCTTTGGCGGGCCCCCTTGTTTAGATGAACCTTTCCTGCGTTGACTTGAGCACAGGCTGGGCAGGTAGAAGTTACCTGCTGAAGTACCTGATCCTGGTTCAGCAGCACTGTCCAGGTGTTTTCTCTGTCCAATAGGGTCTTCATCTTGTTTTTGCTCAAATGGGTCAAAGCATGGAGGAATCTTAGCATGTATCGGGTATGGGAGGTTGGCATGACCATCCGGTCCCCTAGTATATATGCCTGTCTTCCTTGTTCCCAGTCCGCCCCCATTTTCTTTGCTAGCTCATGGTCTTCTGGGCTATAGGGCACGGGGTCTCTCTCAGGCTGTGGTTCTTGTATGGCCATCAACTGGCTGCTCCCTGCTGGCTGGGAAGCCACTGTTCGGGCAGTCAGATCCGCCAGCCGATTCCCTCTGGCTACCGCAGAGTCATCCTTTTGATGCCCTGGGCAGTGGACAATACTGAGTTGGAGCGGGAGGAACAGGGCCTTTAGGAGGTCTAGGATCTCTTTTTTGTTTTTGATTTCCTTACCCGCGGACGTCAGCAGGCCTCTCCGTCTGTAGATTTCCCCGTGGACATGCGCAGTGGCGAAGGCATATCTGCTGTCAGTATAAACTGTGAGCTTCTTACCTTCTGCCATCCGGAGAGCTTGGGTGAGCGCAATCAGTTCTGCGCGCTGGGCCGATGTCCCGGGCGGGAGTGACGATGCCCATACCACTTCCGATTCGGTGGTTATAGCTGCCCCGGCTCTGCGTTTCCCCTCCTCCAGGAAACTGCTCCCATCTGTGTACCAGACAGCGTCTGGATTCTTAAGCGGCTGATCTGTCAGATCAGGGCGGGTGCCATGTGCTTCGGCTAGAATCTGGAGGCAGTCATGCTCCTCGGAGGGGCTAGGCAGTGGCAGCAAGGTAGCAGGGTTAAGGGAAACTGTCGGCCCAAAATTTACCCGGTCTGAGTCCAGCAGTAAGGCCTGATAGTAAGTCATTCTGGCGTTAGAAAGCCATCTGTCCGGTGGTTGTCGGACCAAGGCCTCCACTGCATGGGAGGCCAGCACAGTCAACGGCTGTCCCAGAGTCAGCTTCCCGGCATCCTTAAGTAATACGGCGATGGCTGCCACCATGCGGAGGCATGATGGCCATCCTGTAGCCACCGGGTCCAATTTCTTGGACAAGTACGCTACAGGTCTCCTCCAAGGTCCCAGTCTTTGCACCAGTACCCCTTTGGCAAAACCTGAGTTCTCATCCACAAACAGCTCAAAGGGCTTGGTTAGATCTGGCAGACCCAGAGCCGGGGCCTCGAGTAAGGCCTTCTTGATCTGTTGGAACGCTTTCTGATGCTTCTCCTCCCATTGGAACATGGCCCCTGGTTTAGTGAGGGGGTACAATGGGGCTGCCAGTTCGGCAAAGCCAGGAATCCAAAGGCGGCAGTACCCAGCCGTACCCAGGAGCTCTCGAACTTGGCGGGGGTTCCGAGGAGGGGGGATGGAGATTATCGTCTCCTTCCTCGCTCTTGTTAACCATCTTTGCCCCCCGCTCAGGGTGTAGCCCAGGTAGGTAACCTTATCTCGGCATATTTGAGCCTTTCTGGCTGAGGCTCTATAGCCCTTTTGTCCAAGTCTGGCCAATAAGGCTCGAGTGCCCTCCAGGCACTCGGTTCGACTCCTGGCCGCCAGGAGTAGATCATCCACGTACTGGAGCAGAGTCAGGGTTGGGTGTTCGACCCGGAATCCGGCCAGATCTGCATGTAGGGCCTCATCAAAGAGGGTTGGGCTATTTTTGAAGCCCTGAGGGAGCCGGGTCCAGGTTAACTGTCCCGAAAGCCCTTTTTCTGGGTCCCTCCATTCAAAAGCGAATAGCATTTGACTTTGAGGGTGCAGTCTCAAACAAAAGAAGGCATCCTTCAGATCTAGCACAGTGTACCAGACGTGGGTCGGTGGGAGGGTGCTCAGAAGGTTATAGGGGTTGGGCACCGTGGGGTGTATGTCCTCCACCCGCTTATTGACCTCTCTCAAGTCCTGGACCGGCCTGTAGTCCCCTGTCCCCGGTTTCTTAACAGGCAAGAGAGGGGTGTTCCAAGGGGACTGGCAGGGCTTTAGCACCCCTTGGTCTAGGAGCCTTCGAATATGGGGCTTGATCCCCTCATGAGCTTCCCGTGACATTGGGTATTGTCTAATTGAAACGGGAGTTGCGGAGGCCTTTAGTGAGATCACCAGCGGTGGCTGATCGTGTGCCAGCCCCAAGCCCCCAGTCTCTGCCCAGGCCTGAGGAAACTCTCTCAGCCAGTTCTGTAGTTCCTCAGGAGATTTCTCCGGGGGTTCTGGTTCAAACAAACGGTATTCTTCTTCTAAACTGAGGGCAAGGATTTGTAGAGAGTCTCCTTTAGGACCCGTGACCCTCGGTCCCTTCTCATCAAAATAGATTTGTGCCTTCAATTTGGTTAATAGGTCCCGTCCTAACAGCGGATGGGGGCATTCAGGTATGTGCAGAAAGGAGTGAGTTACTTGCCCTGATGCCAGTTGGACTTTTCTCTCGGCAGTCCAATAATACCTCTTGTTTCCAGTTGCCCCCTGCACCAGTGCAGAATGCCGGCTAAGAGGCACTCCGGCATGGGTTAGGACTGAATGTTCGGCACCAGTATCAACCAGGAAGGTCACGGGCTGCCCCCCGATCTTGAGGGTTATCCTAGGCTCAGGGGGGGGCTCCTGGCCTCGACTCCCCTAGTCTTCCAGACTAAGGAGGTCTACAGTCTTGGGCTTGGGCCGGCGGGGTCCTTGTGGCTTCTTGGGGCACTCTCGGGCCCAGTGTCCCTTCTCCTTGCAGTAAGCACATTGATCTTTATCAAGGGGTGGCCTCCTTCGCTCTCCCGACCTATCTCCCTCTCTCCGCTGTCCCTGAGACACAACGGCGGCCAAAACCTTTTTTATCTCCCTATGCTGTTTCTTGTCCCTTTCCTCTTGTTTCTGCCATCTCCTTTCCTCACGCTCCTCAGGAGTTTCTCTCTTATTGAACACTTTCTCTGCTTCCTTCAATAAGTCTGGCAAACCTAGCGCCTGTAAACCTTCCAGCCGCTGCAATTTGGTTCTGATATCTGAGCTAGACTGATAGATAAATGATAGGATGACACCTGGTGCTTGCCCTGGGTCTTCTGGATCATACGGAGTGTACATCCTATAAGCCTCCTTCAGCCTCTCTAAAAATGCAGCGGGTGTTTCTTCCTTTCCCTGTATCACATTCCTTACCTGAGCCAAATTGGTAGGCCTTCTGGCGGCCGCTCGGAGACCCGCTAAGAGCAACTGGCGATAGAGACGTAGATGCTCCCTACCTTCAGGTGTATTGAAGTCCCAGTCTGGGCGGGTCAAGGGAAAAACTGCATCGATGATATTTGGGAGTTGGGTTGGCCTCCCATCGTCGCCCAGAACCTGCTTCCGGGCCTCCAGGAAAACTCTCTGCTTCTCCTCTACTGTTAAGAGGGTCTGCAGGAGCTGCTGACAGTCGTCCCAAGTCGGCCTGTGAGTCACTAGGATGGACTCAATTAGGCCGGTTAAGGCAACAGGATCCCTGGAGAAAGGGGGATTATATTGTTTCCAGTTATAGAGATCTGAGGCTGAAAAGGGCCAGTACTGCAACTGGCGATTCGGCCCCTCTCTGAGCGGGAAGGCCCTGGACTCAATAGGGGGGCCATCCCGGCGGCCGCGGAGGCGGCCGGCAATGGGGGACGGGGCTGCGTCCTCTTCTTCAGCCCCGTGGGTCCTGCGAGTCGAGGTGACTTCCGGATCTGCCACGGGCACGGCCGGGGACGCCGCCACCGGGGCGGCGGCTGGGGCCGCTTTGGCCGGCTCTCCAGGTGGTCCGGCTCAATATGGTGGTGGGTCCTCCGTCAGGAGATCTATAAGGGGAGTATTGGGGTCTGGGGGAAGGACTGGAGGCTTAGGAGTCTCCTTGTGAGGGAGCACGGGGTAAAGGGAGGAGTCTGGGTTGGGGGGCGCAGAAGGCCCAGAGACTGGAGGGGGCTGCGGAAGGAAAGGCTTAACCCATGGAAATGGGTTCTCGACCAGTGATCTCCAGATGGTGATATATGGGACCTGGTCGGGATGCCCATAAGGGCTAGGGGCGAAAACCTTACCCTCCACCTGCGAAATAAGAGAGAGGTTAAAAGATCCCTCTCGCGGCCAGCCGACATTCATCATGACCCATTCGGCCTCGCAGAAGGTGATCCATTTCTTCTTCCTGACAATGACACCTTCATTGTTTCCTCGGGCCTTAACATCGGACCAGTGGTCCTTGGTTAGGCTCAATGGGGTGGCGACAGCCTGTCCCATGGTGGTCTCCAAATAAAGAAGGGTTAAACACACAACGAGAAACAAACAGACAAGACAGACCACAGAATTTTTCGCTGCGCGGCTCCGGCGTAAAACCGAAAGCAAAAACTCAGATGGGGACGCGGAGTGTTTGAATTCTCCGTCCCCTGCCAGTACCACGTATCCTTCTGATGCGTGGGTGGCCCCGAAAAACCGTGCCCCAGAGGGGACTTCCCGTGCCCCAGAGGGGACTTCCCGTGCCCCAGAGGGGACTTTCCGTGCCCCAGAGGGGACTTCAGATACCCGTGGAACGTCTTCCAGGGTTTCGGTGGGCGAAGTCCGAGCTCGTCAGCTCCTTCAGCCCCCACCGACTCAGACCTGACTTAGGACGTCCGACGAAAACGAAAGACAAGTAAACAGACTGAGACAATACAGACAGACAGTGGCCGGCCAGCTTACCTCCTGACAGTGGGTCGGTGGTCCCGAGGCGGGGGTCTCAAATCCCGGACGAGCCCCCAAATGAAAGACCCCCGACTGGAGTCTTCCCTCTGGAGAGACCCTCGCCCAGAGATTACACCGAGACCACAAGTCAGATGCAAACAGCAAGAGGCTTTATTCAGGAACACGGGTACCCGGGGCGATACAGTCCCTCCAGAGGCTGAAGAGACTGGCGCGCCCACGGGCTGGAGTGGAGGGTTTTTATAGGGTTGGGCAGCGGAAGGGCGGGTACAGAAGCAGGAAGCATAGTTTACAGGGTTCTGATTGGACGATTCGTATGAGGCCAGGTTCAAACTCAGGACAGCTCGTGGTTTTTCCCCGAGCTCGACACGCCTGCTGACTTGGCTCTCATCCAGGGTACAAGTTGTTTTTCTGACCTCTAGTTACTTTTCAGGCCCTGCTCAAAAATGGCGTTAAGCTAAGCAAGTATGCTGGGGCCCTTCAATACGATATATTTTGATCATGTTTTCCCCACCCCAGCTCCTCTCAGACCCTCCCATCTCCCTACCCACACAACTTTATGTTCCCTCTCTCTCAAATAAAACAAAACAAAACATCAATAACAACAACAACAACACAACAAGAAACACACCAGAAAAAAAAAACAGAAAAATGAAAATCAAAATAAACAAGCAAAAGGTCAATGACAAAAAAAAAAAATGCCCAAACAAAGCAAAACAAGTCTACAAATGTCTACAAAAATACCACTGAGTTCCTTTTGTATCGACCAACTCCTCCTGGGCATTGGGGCCTGCCCTGAGGGGTGGTTAACATACCCAGTGAGACCTGATTTCTTTCTACTTGTCTTTTATATGTAGGAAAACTATTGATTTGTGTGTGTTCATTTTGTATCCGGTTACTTTGCTGAAAGGGTTTATCAGCGGCAGAAGTTTCCTGGTGGAGTTTTTAGGGTCTTTTCTGTATAAAATCTGATATGTGTAAAGATACTTTGACTGCTTTCTTTCCTATGTGTATCCCCTTGGTCTCCTCCAGTTGTCTTATTGCTCTAGCTAAGACTTCAGGTACTATAGTGAATAGATAGGCAGAGAGTAGACACTCTTGTCTGGTTCCTGAATTTAGTGCAAATACTTTGAGTTTCTTTCTGTCTAGGCTGATGTTGGCTATGGGGTTGATACAAATTGTCTTTAATATATTGAAGTATGCCCCCTTGTGTCTCTAGTCTCTCTAGGACTTTATCTTGAAGGGGTGTTGGGTTGTGTCAAAGGCTTCTGCATCTTAAGATGATCATGTGGTTTTGTCTTTCAGTCTCTTTATGTGGTGGGCTGTATTTATTGATTTCATATGTTAAACCACCTCTGCACCTCTGGCATGAAGTCTACTTGATCTTGGTGGATGATTTTTTTTTTCGTATGTACTTGATTTGCTTTGCAAGTACTAAGAATTTTTGCATCTACCCTGCAGCCAGGTGATGCTGATCTGAGTGGTCTCAACAGGGAAATGGTGGCATCCAAACATGTGCTGTTGCTGAGGACCATGTCTGGGTCCATGTTGATGTCCACGGCCCATGTCACCACCAAAGGCCACATGGATGCCTGGTCTACCACCTGAGGCCATGTTGGGGACCAGGAACATGCCACAACTGGAAGGCATGCTGATCTGAGAGGCCAGGGTGTCAATCGGGCCAAGCTGCTGCCGGAGTGGGGGGGGGGGGGCATGTTTGAGTCTGTGACCCTACAGAAGCCAGGGTCTGCGTCAATGTCAGTGGCTCCTGTTACCACCGAAGGCTATGTAGTTGCCCCGGGTATGGGCCAACACCATGTTGGTGTCTGAGGGTCATACTACCGTGGGGCCATACAGATTGGGGTGGACTGCACTGCCACCTAGGGCCATGGTGGCGTCTGGGCACAAGCTGCAGCCGAGGGCCATATCTGAGTGCACGGCCCTACTGCACCCAGGGTCTGTGTTGATATCCATGGTTCCTAATACCATTGAAGGCCAGGCAGATGCACGAGGTCTGGGCTGCCACCTGGAGCCATATTGTTGTCTGGGGGCCACCTTGCAGCCGGGGCAATATTGATCTAAGTGGCCTGCATAGCCACCCCGGGCCATGGTGACATCAGGCTGGGATGATGCAGAGGACCATGTCTGGGTCCATGGTTCTACAGCAGCTAGGGTCTATGTTGATGTCCATGGTCCTTGTTGCCACCAAAGGCCACAAGGATGCCCAACTTCAGGGCCACTACCTTGTTGGAGCCCAGGGACCATGCTGCAGACCAGGGAGATCAGAGAGGCCTGTGCTGCCACTTGGGGGCATGGTGACATCTGGTTCAAGTTGTTGCTGACGGCCATGTCTGGGTCCATGGCCTTGCCGGAGCTGAGGTCTGTGTTGATGTCTGTTGCCCCTGCTACCAGAGGGGCCCAGGTGAACCAAGTGTTGAACCATGTGTTGAAGTACGTGGACCTAGCTGAGTTGGCCCAGCCCCTCACTGACCAAAAGAGAACCCGTCAGGCCCCTCACTGCCCTGGGATAACGGACTCCCATGACCACGGCACGGGAAAGCTGGCCACACCCCCAACAGAGTTGGTCCTCACACTTGTGAAAGCTGGGCCCACCCCTCACCATGGGCATGGGAGAGCTGGCTCTGCAGCTCGCCTGAGGGGAGTGGTCCCAGCCGCCCAACTGACCAACTCTGCTGCCACCCAGGCACATACCCAGGTCTTTGAGTTGGCCCACCCCAACATCTACCCCATCTATGACCTGCTGGAGTGTGTGAAGGGACTGGTCCTGCCGAACCGTAGCCGCAGGATCTCCATAACTCAGGGCAACAGCAGAATATCCAAGAAGAGTTTTGTGAGGGTCCAGTATTGACGGTGTGCCAGAGGCCAGACGTCTTGCACCTGACCAACAACACATTACACAATGAACATTTGCAAGGAAAGCTGTTTGGACAAAAGGGTGTACTGCATGATACACAGCAGCTCCCAATGCCACTAAGACAATATGAGGTGATGGAGAGGCAGGAAAGACCAAGGAGGGGAGTGTTTCATTTTGTTTTGGTTGGTTTGTTCGTTTGATGGTTTTGTTTGTTTTTTTTAATTAATATTATTATTTGTATTTTTATTTTATTTTTTAAAATCTTATTTTTGTTATTTCTTTTTTAGTTTTCCATGGGGGGCCACTACAAGAGTAAGGGGCAGATACGGAGGGACTGGGAGATGAGTGGAACTGGAGTGCATGATGTAAAATTCCCAAAGATTCAATTAAAAAAATATGTTAATGAAAATATTTTGCATCTATGATCATAAGGGATATTGGCCTATAATTTCCTTTTTCCGCTGGGTCTCTGTGTGGTTTTGGAATTAGGGTAATGGTGGTTTTATATAAAGAATTAGGAAAAATTCCTCCTGTTTTCTTGGGTGTGGCTGACCTCTTCAGACTGACATAGTGACTTCTGTACTGCTGGGTTTTTTAATAGCTATTGCTTAAATTTGGTTTTATTGTGGAATGTCTTTTTCTTCGTCCACTGTGATTGAAAGTGTTGCTGAGTGTAATAGTCTGGCATCTGTGGTCTCTCGGAGTCTGTAGAACATCTGTCCGGGTCCTTCTGTGTTTCAGATTCTCCATTGAGAAGTTAGGTGTTATTCTAATGGGTCTGCTCTTATACATCACTTGGTCTTTTTCCTTTGTAGCTTTCAATGTCTTTCTTTGTTTTGTGCTTTTAGTGTTTTGGTTATTGCGTATCAGTGGGAGTTTCTTTTCTAGTCCCATCAGGTGTTTTCTATGTTTCTTGTGTCTTGAGAGGTGTCTCCTTTATGGACTGAGGGGATTTTCTTCTATGATTTCACGACAAATATTTTCTGGGCCTTTCTCCCGTGTCTCTTCTCCTGCTTCTCTCCCTGTGAATCATAGACTTGGTCTTCTCATAGTGTCTGGGACTTCCTGGAGGTTTTGTGCTTGAAATTTTTTAACTTAACATTTTCTTTGACAAAGGTACGCATTTCTTCTATGTTGTCTTCAACGCCTGGGATTCTCTCTTACATGTCTTACACTCTGTTGGTGAGGCTTACCTCTGGGGTTTTTGTTTGACATCCTAAATTTTTCCTTCGCAGTTTTATTTCAATATGAGTTTTTTTGGGTTTTGGTTTGATTTTTTTTTTGGTTGTTTTTTTGTTGTTGTTGTTTTGTTTTTTTCCAAGACAGGGTTTCTCTGTGTAGCTCTGGATTTCCTGGAACTCTCTCTCTCTCTCTCTCTCTCTCTCTCTCTCTCTCTCTCTCTCTCTCTCTCTCTCTGTGTGTGTGTGTGTGTGTGTGTGTAGACCAGGCTGGCCTTGAACTCACAGAGATCCACCTGCCTCTGCCTCCCGAGTGCTGGGGTTAAAGGCGTGGGCCACCGTCGCCTGGCCAGTATGGATTTTCTTTAGTGAGTTTATTTCTTTGTTAAATTCTACTTTAACGTCTTGAACTGTTTTCATTATTTCATTCAACTGTGTATGTGTGTGTCTATTTTCAGATTTTCACACATAAATAAGGGATTTATTCATGTTCTTGTTCAGATCCTTGAACGTATCTATAATTGACACTTTGAAGTCCTTGTCTCAGGCTTCAGCTGTATTGCATTTCTCAGGGCCTGCTGCAGTAGGGTTACTGGCTTCTGGAGGAGGCTTTTTGTCTTGGCTGCTCGTGTTTACGTTTTTGCTCTGGGATCTAGGCATCTGGAGTTACGGCATGTGGGGTGTTTCTTAGTGTCAATAGTTGGTTTTGTCTTTGTTGGACGGGTGTTCTATTTTTTTTTTTTTTTTTTTTTTTTTGTCACTACTGACCTCTCTGGATCCTAAGCAAAGGAGGTGGCTGTGGGGTCCCCGGCTGAGCCTGCTTCTGTGGGTCAGCAGGTGACAGAAAGGGATGGAGAGACATTAGGTGGAAAGGCTGAGAGGGGCCACCAAAAAAAGCTGGGGCCACCAAGATCCTCACCAGAGCAAGAGTCCCCAGGGAGCAGAGTTGGAGTGGGGGGGGAGGGGCTCCGGCAATCCGGCTACTACCGGACTGAGAGTAAGTCGGGAGAGATCATAGTGGAGGAGAGGAAAGACAGTGACAATCGTCTACCTGAGTCCCAGCCCAGTGTGGGGTACCACTTCCCCACTTCTTTGGTTATGTTCTGTCACTTATGAGAGAAAAAAATGTCAATTAGATAAGCTAAGAGTATTGCTGTCTTCAAATAAACTTGCATTTATTATTGATATGACTCAACATCTTATAATCTGTTAAAGTGATATTTCACTCTCTTTTACACTGGGAATTGATCTCGGCCTCCTGCATGTTAGACAAGCTCTCAACAACTGAGCCACATCCTCAGTCTTTCTGTTTGTGATGTAACCTCTATCCGACTTTCTGTTACATAGCTTTCTTAGAGTCCTTTGGCTCTTTTACAGCGGGTACCCATCAGCAAAGCTACACTACTTGTTAAAATTCCTAAATGCTTTCGCAGTTGGTTAGAGAAGGCTTTCCAGTGCTCTCAGCCACTTCTCCAGCTTCATTCAAAGCCACAAGCTCAACTGGAAGGTTTAATACAATGGGCTCTCAGGGCCTGGGTTTAGATCTGAGGCCCTGCCTCTTCTCTGACTAGTTAGTAGCCACCTCATAGACAATTACATTATTTTTTTATTGTCACCCTTGTGGTTATACATAGAAAATATACAACAAAGCACTAAATAAAACATACCCAACTGAATTCCACTTTCTTCCTCATCCCTTTTCCTTAGTTTCTGATTATTTGCTGCTTCTCTAAAAAAAAAAAAAAAAAAAGACAATTAAAGACAATTACTATGGTTATTTTCTTTGCGGGGGGGGGGGGGGGGATGTCTTTTTTTGAGACAACGTTTCTCTATATATCCCTGACTGTCCTGGAACTTGCTCTGTAGACCAGGCAGTCCTCAAACTCAAAGATGCACCTGCCTCTGCCTCCTGCGTGCTGGAATCAAAGGTGTGTGCACAACCACTGCCCATCTTCATGGTCTTTTGTTGTTGTTGTTGTTTTGTTTTGTTTTGCTTTTTGTCTTTTCGAGACAGGGTTTCTCTGTGTAGTTTTGGTGCCTGTCCTGGATCTCGCTCTGTAGACCAGGCTGGCCTCGAACTCACAGAGATCTGCCTGGCTCTGCCTCCCGAGTGCTGGGATTAAAGGTATGTACCACCACTGCCTGGATCATGGTTATTTTCTTATAAATTATCTTTCAGCTCTTAAAAATCTACAAGGGAATTTATTTACATAATATTTTCACTCAACTTTGCCTTGCTTTAGGAACCACCCAGACTTACAGTACTCTATTATAATGCCTTTGTGGACAACCATAGATTCCAAATTCTGTGACCCTTAGTAGAGAACAAAATCATAGCTCAGTCCAAACAGTTGTGAGGCATTTTAGACAAACCTCTCACTGTGCCCCTCCGAAGAAAAGAAGAGCTGGCATAAGCAGACTAAATCATTTTCATACTTCCTTACAATGTTGATCTGTAAAGATACTGGCCCTTTTTATTGTCTGTGCCAAATATATTAGCTAGACATTATGATCTGTTTTACGATTATTCTGGTTTAAATCTGATAGGCACACAATTGCATTGTTATCTGGGCGGCATCTTCCAGCATTCAATTACCGTACTCCCGTGCAGACCCACATCAAAGGCTTTTACAAACATTTAGATATATGTTTGTCCATGGAGTTTTCTGTAGCCAACAACTTGTTGAGTAATTTTATGAGACTGAATAAATCAGATTTGCCTGGCATTATCTGTCTTCATAAACAAATGCTTTCCACTGCCCATCACATTGTTATCTAAATGATTTCAGATCAATTTGACTAGCTCTAACTTGGACAATTGCATTCTGCCAGCCCCAAACTCCCTCTGTTTTTCAATTGGAGACATTATTCTTCCTTTCACTTAACAAAGTGTTCTGGGCAATAAGCAGGCAAGTATCTACACCAATCAGGCCCAGTTTCTGAAAGGTTTGTATTTGGTAGGCCAACTGGAACACACTATGTGTTGTATCCATGGGAGCACACTATGTGCTGTATCCATGGGAGCACACTATGTGTTGTATCCATGGGAGCATACTATGTGTTGTATCCATGGGAGCACACTATGTGTTGTATCCATGGGAGCACACTATGTGTTGTATCCATGGGAGCACACTATGTGTTGTATCCATGGGAGCACACTGTGTTGTATCCATGGGAATACACTATGTGTTGTATGCATGGGAACATACTATGTGTTGTATGCGTGGGAACACACTATGTGTTGTATGCGTGGGAACACACTATGTGTTGTATGCGTGGGAACACACTATGTGCTGTATCCATGCCACAGCTTCAGCTGGCAACATTGTTTCCTAAACCATTGAACTAGATAGCTTTAGTGTTTGACTGCGTTGACAGAAAATGTAAAAAAATAAATAACTAAAACCAAAAATTACCTTCCTTCATATGTGCTTTTAGTATACATTAATACTAGATTTCTTGGTAATGGACATTGAATTCATTGAATTGAATTTTATATCAGAAATTAATAATGAGATGTGTTAGATATGATTTTAAGAGAAATGTTATACCTTATCCTATGGAAGAGTGGTCATTGTACTTAGGAAAACTTATGGTTGTGTCAGCTGTGGTGGCCCACGCCTGTAACCCTAGCCCTGGACGGCTAACTCGGGGTGATTGAGAGTGTAGCCTGGAGTACATCGTAAATTCAGGGCCAGACTAGGTCAAAGAGCAAGACCCTGTCTCAAACAAACAGACACAGAAGGACAGGCACTCTTTAAGATAACCCAAATAGTCCAGACATTGTGGTGCACACCTCTAAACCCAGCACTCAGGAGGCAGAGGAGGGCAAACCTCTGTGAGTTCCAGGCCAGCCAAAACTACATAGTGACATCTTGTCTCAAGAACAAACAAACAAAAATATCAAAGTAAATAAGCAAAAGAATACATCATCTGGTGAAAGTATCAAAAAAAAAGTGATAAAATTGTTGGTGCAATTTCACTTACATGAGATGGCCTTTGAAGTCTGTAGCTGACCTTCATAAGTGGCATTTGTCTAAAACTATACATTTAACTTTGGGACAATCAGAAGAGCCACTGGCTACATGAAAATGTTAACACACATGCAAAGTGTGTTTCCGGAAAGGGAGAGAGATGAGCGAACTTCCGCTTCCCTTCAGTGTTCCTATCAACTTCAGGCTCAGCTTGGACTGCTGTGGCAGCTTCCTGATGTTCTAGGTTTATTCCTAGAAATGCTTAAAACAAACCCACGTTTTGAAATCCAGTCATAACTGCCAAGGGATAATATACCCACTAAGTGTGTGTGATGCTTTGCTGGGACCTGTCGTAATCAGCCCAGGAGAGTGTTATTTGTAGGAAGATTCAAACAAGCCAGGAGAGACAGAATAAATAAAATGCTTGTCATTATTTACTTATTAAAACTATCTCTTTTACCAGAGGAGTGTAGCTGAAGTTTCTATATAAATAATAATATTCCATAATAATAACAAAGTGGCCAAAACCCAGGAGAAACATGCACTGGGAAGCTGTCCTTTTCCTTTTTTTTTAATGAAGGACATGATCGCAGGATCAATTATAATAATGCTTTCTTGCTTTCCAGTGTTGTACTCTTAGATATCAACCATGCTTCTTTAGAGAAATATATTAAATACTTTGCTGGAAAGTATTGTTGAGAAGGGGAAGGATTAACGTTAAGTGTTGGTTTCGTTTCCTTTATCTTCCATGTCTCTAGGGACTTTACATAGGGCTAATGAGAACATTGGCCTGGATAGCATCTTGTATCGAGTTGTCAATCATTAAGAAAGCTTTTACCTGCCCCTGGTACATGGTAACTTTTAGATAAGGTACTATCATGCTTCCCAATAAGGAAGATTTGTCCAAAGGCATGATTGTTACTGTTTTTGTGGAGTAGGAGAGGTTGTTAAAGATTACAGGTAGGCTGGGCATAGTGGTGCACACATTTAATCCCAGAATTCAGAAGGCAGAGACAGACAGATCTCTGTGAGGTAGAGGCCAGCCTGGTCTACATAGAGAGTTCTAAGACAGCCAGGGTTACACGGTGAGACCTTGTCTCAAACAATCAACAATAACAATGACAATAATGATATATAAATATTCAATTAAATATAAATACCAAAATTATTATTATTATATAGCTTTGGAGCTGGAGAGATGGTTCTGCAGTTAAGGATGCTTACTGCTATTTTAGAGGACCCAAAATCAGTTCCCAGCACCCATGCCTGTAGCTCAGGCTGCAGGGGATCCAATCCAACCTCTCCCGGCTTCTGAGAGTACTGCGCTCACATGCACAGACACACATACATACACATAATTAAAAATAAAAAGTAAATCATAAACAATAACAAAACAAGCCAGAACTGCAGCATGCATCTGTAACCCCGGCATGGGTGGAGAAGGAGGGAGGTGGAGGCAGGCAAGTCCCTGGAGCCTCGCTGAGTAAGTGAGCTCCTATTTCAGTGGGAGAGGCTATCTCAAAATGAATAAATAAATAAGGTGGAAAATAACAGAGGAGGACACCCGCAGTTGATCTGTGGCCTCCATGCACACCTGCACGCAGAACACATAAGTATGTCTGCGATGCACACACACACACACACACACACACACACACACACACACACACACACCCTAATTAGGCATCCAGATCAGTAGACTTCATTCATACTTTCAGCAACAGCTTGCTGGTAGACCACCTCACTTTCTGAATGTTTCAACCTCCAGCCCTCCACTCAGATTCATAAAGACGTGCTGTCAAACCGCCTGCGAGATATTTGTGTGCACCCCCACAGGTCGGTGCTGCCTCCGACCCTGGTGAAGGAAGCTTCTTTTTGTAGTGGATAGCCACCACCGCAGAGACTCGAGACTGGTCAAGATGCTGAGGATGAGTAACTACTGAGTTCTCAGCCCTACGTGAAGCATCTATACCAATCCGCTCAAGGCTCAGAGAAAATTTCGGAAGAGGGGGCAGAGAGAATGTAAGAACAAAGGACAGGGAGGGGTGCCCCAGACATGGCACTCGGGGACTCACTGCAGTAAGCTCACTTGGACGAGATCAAGCCAAACAACCTTCCGCATGGATGTGGGAGGGGCACATGAGGTCCCACCCCTAGCTGAGGGGCTTCGGGCTTAGGGGAGGAGTCATTTTTGACAGATGAGTGGTTGTTCCTACTCTAGCGGATCACATCACATCCATGTACATGCAAGTAGGTCTAGCGGATGACATCACACCCACGTACATGCATGTAGGTCTGGTGGATGACATCACATCCATGTACATGCATGTAGGTCTAGCAGATCACATCACATCCATGTACATGCTTGTGGGTCTAGTGGATGACATCACACCCATGTACATGCATGTAGGTCTAGTGGATGACATCAACACATGTACATGCATGTAGGTCTAGCGGATGACATCACACCCATGTACATGCATGTAGGTCTAGTGGATGACATCAACACATGTACATGCATGTAGGTCTAGCAGATGACATCACACCCATGTACATGCATGTAGGTCTAGTGGATGACATCACACCCATGTACATGCGGTTAGGTCTAACTGAACTCGGTGAGCAGGTACAAAGAAAAAGGAAGTAAGAACGAGGAGTGGGAAGAAGGCCTTAAGATGAGAGTAGAGGGATTCGGGTTGGATGTGATCAGGAGACACTGTATATCATCAGACGGAGTATTAAAAAATCTAAAACAGAAGGGCTAGGTGTTGGGTGACCTGACACAGAAAAGGAGACCGTGTGACCTGATCGGAGACCAGAAGGATGCGACTGCGAGCCAAAGGCTGCTGGCGGCCAGCGGGAGCCAGAAACGCCCATCAATGAATTGCCCCTACTTACGTGAGGACGGTTCAGCGTGGACGTCTCTCCAGAAGCTTCCAAGAGTGAACACGCCCGCAGCGGTACAGAAGGCTCTCCACCAGTGACTTCAGGGGTTCCACACTGCCAGCACTGAGAAGAAACCAGGGTCCCTTACTCTGGACACCCATGCGGGGGGCTCAGAGCCAGCTAAGGAACTCCAGCACCTGGGGTGGGTCAGGGCGTGGAGCCTGCCCTGCGCTTTCCATGAGGCTCCCCACTGCGGGAGAGGAGTGCATTGCCTAGCAACCTCAGGCCTGACTAGGCTTCCCACTGCGCCCTGGTTTCCCCAGAATGGAGCATGCATCAGTGACTGTCAGAGTGTGGAGGCTATTTAAAAAATAGAAATAAATAAACTGAAACAGCCTGGGGCTGTGGTTCAGCGGTAGGGTGCTTGCTTTGCATGCAAGAAGACCTAGGTTCAACTCCCAATACTGCCCTCCAAAAGTGTATATAAACGTGTGTGTGTGTGTGTGTGTGTGTGTGTGTGTGTGTGTGTGTGTGTGTGCTGAGGCAGGAGGATCATTAGAACACAGAAGTTCATGGCTAGCCATCCTGGATAACAGATTGAGACCATCATCTCTTTTAAATTGTACTTAGGAACTGGCTCATTAATTAAGAGCACTTGCCAAACCAAAAAAAAAAAAAAAGCCAGGCGGTGGTGGCTTACGCCTTTAATCTCAGCACTCGGGAGGCAGAGCCAGGCGGATCTCTGTGAGTTCAAGGCCAGCCTGGTCTACAGAGTGAGTTCCAGGACAGGCTCCAAAGCTATACTGAGAAACCCTGTCTCAAAAAATCAAAGAAAAAAAAAAAAAAGAGCACTTGCCACTTTTCCAGAGGACCGAGTTCAGTTCTCAACGCCCTTATTCGGCAGCTCCCAACTGCCTGTAACTCAAGCTCCAAGGATTTCAACACCTTCTGGCTTCTGTGGGCAATTGCACACGTGTGGCATATATACACAGACAGACGCATACACATAAGAATAAATATAATATATATGTGAATAATTATGAGTGCCATTTTTCTCAATGGCAACATTGGGACTAGGAGTCCTCAAAGGAATTGACTATGTATCTAGATTTTATAGACGTTTTCATAAATATGAAACAATGCAATATTTTTCTTATTAACTATTACATCTATTTTCCTGTGTAGAATTCCTTCACGGAAGTTCCCTGAAACAAATCACAGAAAAGTGGTATAACAGAAGAGGAGCAGGGATGAAAAGAAGCGGAGCAGAATCAGGCTATGTGAGGCCTCCCTAAGCGTACCGCAAGGGTCTGCACAGTGTCCCCCAAATATTTAATGCTCCACCCGAGAAAGCATGTGTGCATAGCGGAACACTCCGGACATATTTTGGACAATTATGTGAGAATCTTCATCATGGCCACTTTCACTGAACAGCTTTGCTGTGAGCGGAGGGTTCTCGGGAGCTGGAATTGCTCTTTGCAGGCAGGATGCGCTGGGTTGAAGCAGCCCCGGGCTTTCCTTGCACTTCGCTGGGACTGAAGATTCGCCGTATTAGCGTTCTCCAGACACTTAGGCCGTGTGAAATTATGCCCCTCAATTACAAATTCTCCCAGCCTCCCCTCTTGCTTCCCTGGCTTCAAGTCTCATTTCAAATACTCCACCAAATAGTTGGCATAAAAGAAGTAAACCTTTGTTTCCTCCTTCCTTCCACCTTTCTCTGGAGATAATAACACTTCCCTCGTTCACAGAGGGTGAGGCATAATATTGTGTAAAGCACTTTAAAAGCCTTTGATGTGGGAGCTAATGGAAACAAAACTGCATGGTCACCTACACTTCCAGTGCCTCTCAAGTTGGCCGTTTTCTTTTTTTGTTTATTTATTTTGCTTGGCTGTTGAGAAGAAATATTGTTGTGCTGTTGAATGTCGACACTTAGTTCTGCTTTCCTCGGCTTCTTTGTGACACACCCCCCCCCCCCCCCCCCGCCCCGTGTAGTTTAACTACCACAGAACCACAGATTGTTCCCGGGGAACTGACTGGAGTGTGGTCTGTTTTGTGACTGAAGAGCCTAAAGATGATTTCATCTCAAGCCCAAGAGCCTCCCGGATACCAGCTCCCAACACAGCCGTGTGTGAGGACATCACCGCACACCACTGCACGACACCTTGGGACCTCACACTCTTTAGCCACCAGCTCTATGCTTACATTCATTAAACCTGTGATCTCATTATATGAAAGAACTGATTGGGCCTGTCCACAAAGTGCCCAGCCCAATGTTTTACTCATAGTAAGTATTCCAGAGAAGATTCCGAGCAATTCAATAAAACGAAATCGTAGGCTTCTGCAGATCGTGCACTGCAGAAATCTCTGGCCCAAACAGTCTAGTGGTGTTCATGTGGGTTATCTCCAAACTCCAAGTAATCCCCTTGTTGAGAACCATTTGGCAGAGCCTTGGAAGCTGAGCTGAGTCATTTTGATGGATATTCATGTAAAAATCTGCCTGAACTCTTCCCTCTGCGATTGTTTATAAAAGATTATACTATACAACCTACGGATTAGTTGGATGTGGTAGTTTGTGGCAATAATCCCAGCATTTAAAAGGCTGAGGCAGGAGGATTACCGAGATCAAGGCTAGTTTGGGCCACATAGCAAGAGCCTGTCCCTGTCTCAAACCTCAGAGACTTAGGATAGTTCAGATGCTATATTGAGAAGAATCTGTACAAAAAGGACATCAGTGGCAGAGGGAGGGAGACACAAGCCGTGCCAGGAAAGCCAGTGCAGAGTGAATGAGTTTACTGGAGCTGCCTGGAAGCCACACGCAGGTGAATTCTCATCCTGGCTGAGAAACTTGCTCTGTTACCTCGAGGGACTTGCTTAACCTCTGAGTCTGCTTCTACTCAGGGAAGCTGTGGAGGTGTGTTAGCCCTTGTCTGACTCAGCGGGGCAGTTCAACAAAAGGCTTTGTCATCAATCACCATTTAAAACGTTCTGTGCCGGGGAAGTGAAGGCGACCAAAATCAACATAAAACACGGCTCCCTGCAGCTGTAAGGAAAGCCTGGGGGACTGAACCCAAGGAGTCGGGATCAGATGGACATGACAGCTTTGTCCTACTCACTCTGAGTTCAATCTGGAGTGTGAAAAAAATCTTTGGCGGAAGAACAATAAAGGTACAGTAAAGCATGCATACAAAAAAAAAAAAATCCATATGCAGGAGGCAGAGGCAAGAGGATCACCACAAGCCTCAAACCCAGCCTGGGCTGCATAACAACGTTCCATCTCTAAAAAAACAAACGAAGGAGCTTGGGAGATGGCTTAGTGAGTAAACTCTTCCCCTGCGGTCGTGGTCACCTGAGCTCCGATCCCCAGGACTCCCATGAAGCTGGGTGTGGGAGTATGCATCTGAAATGCCAGAGAGCTCGTATGTGAAGCAGAGCAGAGACCCTGTCTCATGGTGGGAAGATAAAGACTGATGTCCAAAGTTGTCCTCTAACCTCTGCATTTACACTATGGCACATGCATGCCCACGCTCAGATCATGCACACAAACAGATTTTTTTCTTCAAGAAAAATAAATAAAATGATAAAAACCGAAGCCCTAAATAAAACTACTGAATCTGGATAGAATTACTTCCACTTTTCACGGGGCTGCTGTCTGGGAAAGGAGGAAGACAGTTCAAGTCCTTTGATCACCAGCCAAGTTCAACAAAGTGGTCAAAAGAGTAGAGAAATGAGCAAAGCCTGGATCTTATAAACAGCTGTGTTCTACTCCTGCGCTTGATTCCTGCCTAGACGGGTAGACCAGAAGGAGCTAGGGATTATCATTAGACCAGGAGGTGCCAGGGATTATCATCAGAGTCGTATCCTCGGAGGGGTCTCCAGAGTGAGTGCTGTCAAGATCAAGGCTCTAAAAAGATTAAGTTTGTCAGTTGCCTGTCATTTAGCCCAAGAGATGGATGACTTGCCCAAGGAGAAAAATAAAGGCTTTTAGTTTCTCTTGACCCACCTGAGTGAATTAAAATAATTATTTTATTTTCAAACAAAAGCATTAATAACTTGAAATTCTAAGATTATAATACACTACTATATTTCACAATGAGAAACTGCACAAATAATTGTGACAAGGATAATGATTTAGGATAATACTGTTTTTTCCCCACTATACATTGGTGAAATGATTGACAACATAGACGCTTTTAAGTAACTTAACTAAATGTTTTTTGAAGGCTTAAGCAAACAGCATTACATGAAGCTGCCATGTAGTTCTCTCAGCCCCTAGAAGTCAAAGGGTCAGAGATATACTGGATATGGTGGTGCATACCTATAATTCCAGTGATCAGAGGCTGAGGCAGGAGGATCAAGGATTTAAAGCAAGTTCAAGGCCAGCCTGAGATACATGAGCCTTTACTTCAAATAAGGTCTGGGAATGTAGATTAATTAATAGCATGTACAAAGCCTTAGGTTTAATCCCCAGTACTGGATAAACCAGGCGTGGTGGTGCATGGCTATAATCCCAGCATTCGGGAGGTGGAGACAGGAGAATCAGAAGCTCAGAGTCATTTTTGGTTACATTTTGGTTTTATACTGAGGCTGAGCCCAACCTGGGAACATGAATCTCTGTCTCAAAGAAGAGAGAGAGAGACAGAGAATAGAAGAAGAACCATTAAGTGGATAGATTATATAAATAACAGCTATTTCAGATCCAGATGGCTTTCCTTCCCCTTTCTGTAAACGCATATATAATGCAGAAGAACAAAACAGCAATCACATGAGTTTCTGCACACTTTTCTACGGTCTTAATGCACGTGACTCCAAAATTCATACACTGACAGGGAACCCTAAGTGGGTGGCTTTGAGAAGAAGACCTTTGGCAGGTGGTGAGGTCATGAGGGCAAACCCCAGAGAAACTTCTATCCTTCTCAAGCAAAGACATGGAAGGGAAGCACAGTCCTGGAACCAGAATGCAGACCCCCACGAGACACACGACCTGCAGCAGCTTTGACCCCGGACTCCTCTTCTAGAACTGAGAGAAGTGGCTGGCTGTTCTTCATAGGCTACCTGGTTCCTGGTAACTTTGTTTCAGCAGCCCAGATGGGCCAAAGGAGGCTTCATTCCAGAACAGTGGCTTTTTTGTTATCTTGTCATATTTCCTAATGAGTGAACTAAGCGTCTCAAATATCAATTTTCCCATGTCCCAGTCCTTCCCTGCTTTTCTTTTAAAAATTCATAAATCTCCACTTCCCGCTGCTTGTGGTTGTTCTGGACTGAGCTGTTCTCTTGTTTGTAATTGATGTTTTCAGTTCTCCTCTGCCATGTTTTGCTGGATAGGACATTAGAAACGCCTGTGGCTACAACTCCAACCTTTCTGTCTTGGCGTCTCCCCTGCTATCAAAGCCATGGAATCCCTGCTCCACTGCGGGCCAGCTTGCATTGGGACCATGTCTAAGTAGGACCCGTCAGGTGCTATTCCCTTTCTGTTTTCAGAATTCCTTAGTACCCATCTAAAGCAGTGAAAGTCAGCTCTTCCTCAGCTCCCAGGGAAAGAGTGGTTCCCACCACCTCTAAAGGCAGTCCTGTCCAATACTAAAATTCACCATAGAAGAAAGTCATACATAGTTGTATCAAATACAATTTTCATTGTTTTATAGTTTTATTAATTACAAGATTAATTCCAAATGCATTAGCTAGGCATACTGGTACACACCCATCATCCTAGCACTTGGAAGACAAAGGGGAGAAGACCTTGAATTCAGGGCCACCCTGAGCTATATAGGAAGACCCTGTTCTAAAAACCACATATATAGTAAATGTAATTTTAAAATATTATATATTCTTTATCCTTATTTTCTACAAAAAAATCTGCAAGTGGCATTTTATCGTATTCTAAAAATTTGTAAAGCCAATAACATTATGTAGGAAACATACTTTGTAAGTTTTCTAGAATGTTAGGAGGGAGTTACTGAGAAACTATAGGGAAGGTAGAAAATATTCACGGCTCTAGAGGCCAGGCATAACTAGGAACATTAGGATTTGGGCTCCTGCCAGAAGCTTTTGAAGCCTCCCTCTTCAGGGGTGAGTCCTCTTTTAAGTCAGGGGTTCCTACTCTGGTGTTACCTTTTCACCAATGAACCTTAATGAGATTGGGGTTCACAGAGATTTCAAGTCACCCACAGCATCAAGGTGTGCCTGTGTCTATAAATGACTGAACCCTGTCTTTTCCTGACACCTACTAAAGTTTTATCACATATTAATCACTGCTGTGTGCCCGGGCTCCACATTTCCCTGCGTTCAGCAGCTCTAGACACCTACAAATATGTTTTGCTATAAATTACTGGCACCGTTTCTGTTGATATTCGGCATAATCAAACATTTGTAAGCATGCTGCCTTTTCAATCTGCTCAGCTGATGCACTTTACCTGATCTTTCATTAAAGCAATCAAAACACGTGCTGTGTCCCATCTAATGAATGTTGCATGTATGATTAAGTGCTTTCATTCATATTGCAAGTTTGATTTAATGTAATCTGCCTTTCAGACAGCCATTAGCCTAGCTCCTATGTGAATTCGATTAATTGGCTGAATTCTTCCAGATGTCCATTAAGCATTACAGGAATTTGTGGAAACAGCAGGGACTGTCTAGCACAGAACCAAACAATGAAATGTTATATTGCTGCCATGACTTACCAAAAGCTGGATTCATTTTCATTAATAAAACATCTGTACTCCTGCGCAGCTATGCATTGAGATGCGTTTATTTTGTATGTTTATTTCTCTTATGACGGTGAAAAGATAGTTAAACCGAAGCGCATTTGCTGATATGTAGACTCGAGGCTTGGCAGGTGATGACTGACAGAACAGCTCAATTTTCCAAGTTTACAGTAGGCCTAGACACAAGGAAGGGAGCTAAGAAACACCTGTTTGACGCAGACTTTAAAAACACACCGGGCTGCAGCAGCGGGAAAGCTTTAAGTGGTATGAGAGACAGACTCTGAACAAGATTTGATTGTCCCCCCCAACCCCCAACGAGTCTCCGAGAGAAAGGGGCAGAGGTGGCTCTTTCTCCCCCTTATACAGTTGATTAGTAGTGGGCTAGAAGGGATGGCGGAGTCAGCATTCACAGACAATACCGCACACCAAAATCGTGAGGGGCCCCAAGAGGGATCGACGGGGAGAGAGCCCGAGGCCTCCTCCTCAAGAGCAAACGGGTAGGCAGGGGCCTGGGGTGTTGGAGGGGCAGCCTTAGCTGCCCCTGCTCAGTAGGCGTGGTTAGAGATGAAGAGGGATGCGCTGGCCGCCTCCCCTGACTGACCACTTGGAGTGTACTTTCCTTGGCAAGCGAGGCTGTTGGCCAGGGCACGCTTAATGAATTCCTCCTGGGCAGCCTTCATGTTCTCCTTCTTCCCACCCCAGGCCTTCAGAGCAGAGGCCTGCAGGGCTCGGCCATAGGAGAAAGTCAAGGCCCATGGCTTCAGCAGGGGACACTTGTTGATAGCATTGAGGTTGATGGACGCCTCTTCCTCACTCTGCCCTCCAGACAGGAAAGTGACCCCAGGGACAGCAGGGGGCACTGTGCGACGAAGTGCTGTGACAGTTGCCATGGCAATCTCCTCATTGGAAAATTTCTGGGTGCAAGCATGGCCTGGGGTGACCATGTTGGGCTTCAGCAAGGTGCCTTCCAGGTAGATATGGTGGTCGCTCAGAGCCTTGTAGACAGCAGCCAGTACCTTCTCGGTTACATACTGACAGCGCTTCAAGTCATGGTTCCCATCAGGGAGGATTTCGGGCTCCACAATGGGTACAATGCCATTCTGCTGGCAGATGGTGGCGTAACGGGCCAGAACATTGGCATTTTCCATGATGGCAAGGGCTGAAGGGGTGTGTTCCCCAATCTTCAGCACACAGCGCCACTTGGCAAAGTCGGCTCCATCCTTCTTGTACTGGGCACAGCGTTCAGACAGGTCATCCAGCCCCTGGGTGGTGGTCTCGCCATTGGTTCCTGCCAGGGGCACCACGCCCTTGTCTACTTTAATGCCCACAACACCACCCTTGGACTTGATAACTTGAGGGAAGGAACGTCCATCATCCGCCTTCTGGTACAGTGTCTCGTGGAAGAGGATCACGCCCCCAATGCAGGGGTTCACACGGTCGTCGGCGGTCAGCAGCAGCTGGCGGTAGAAGCGACGGTTCTCCTCCGTGTTCTCGGCGCCGATGGACTCCAGCCGCTTGGCGATGCTTCCAGTGGACTCATCTGCAGCCAAGATGCCCTTGCCCGGAGCCACAATTCGGTGAGCGACGTCAGACAGCTCCTTTTTCTGCTCCGGGGTCAGTGCTGGGTACTGATAGGGCATAGTGCCGATGGCAACATGTTCCTGGCACAAGAGAGAGTGGGTCGGCTGGGCGCCGTGGCAGGTGGGCGAGGGGCCTGCGGAGCGAACGTTGCTAGGGTCACCAGAACCTGGATCTGTGGCGTGTTCCGAGAGAACGCAGCCTACTCAGCTGGCGGGGATGGGGGGGGTTGGGGGGATGGATCAACTCACTGGGGAGACCCACCTGCCTCTGCCTCCCGAGTACTGGGACTAAAGATGTGCACCACCACCACCCAGCTCAGAAGTTAATATCCAACAAGAAAAGTGACCGTTTCTAGCCGAAAAATCATCTGCAATTAAAAGAATAACACAAAAATTACTTTTTGTATTTCTTTTACAAGGATCTACAGATTAATTTTACTAACCGAAGCTAAAAATCTTGGGCTGGAGTTGAGCAGTTGAGAACACTTACTGCCGTCGCAGAGGACCTGAGTTTGGTTCCCAAAACCCACATGGGGCGGCTCACAACCACCTGTGACTCCCAACTCCAGGGCATCCAATACCCTCTTCTGGCCTCCTCGGATACTGTATACAATGGTGCATGTACATACATACAAACAGTTATACACATAAAATAAAGATAAGTAAGCCTCTTTTTTAAGCTAAAAATCTAATGACCTAACTTTATGAAATAATGTTTTCATAATTAAATATAATCTCTGCTGTAAAGGCACAGTATAGAAATTTAAGGCTAGAATACTTTGTATCCCTTCTTTTTAAAACTTTGTGGGCCGGGCGGTGGTGGCGCACGCCTTTAATCCCAGCACTCGGGAGGCAGAGGCAGGCGGATCTTTGTGAGTTCGAGGCCAGCCTGGTCTCCAAAGCGAGTTCCAGGAAAGGTGCAAAGCTACACAGAGAAACCCTGTCTCGAAAAACCAAAAAAAAAAAAAACTTTGTGTGTGTGTGTGTGTGTGTGTGTGTGTGTGTGTGTGTGTGTGTGTGATTTATTAGATTGACTCCCTGCTCTGGTCCAGCTCTAGCTCACAGAAGAGGCTGAGAATCTAGTAGTTCTCAGTCCACAAGACTGGCTGCCTCAGCAGTTTTGGTCTGGTGCTAAAAATGGAGGATTCCTGGAGAGCTGGTCTTCAGTCTACACAAGACGTCACTTCTGATATCAGCAGAGAAATGCCACAGCCACAGAGCAAATGAACTTGCCAGCGAGAGTGAGGGCAAACAGGCAAAGAGCAAAGCTTCCTTCTTCCAGGCCCCTTTGACTGAACACAGTCAGGGTTCCTCTGCTTCAAGTGATCTGATCAAGAAAATCTCTCACAGGAGTGCCCAAAGGTTTCTGTCTCCGTTGATTCCAGATGCCGTCAAGTTGATGATCAAGATTAGCCATCAAGGCCAGGCGGTGGTGGCGCACGCCTTTAATCCCAGCACTCGGGAGGCAGAGCCAGGCGGATCTCTGTGAGTTCGAGGCCAGTCTGGGCTACCAAGTGAGTTCCAGGAGAGGCGCAAAGCTACACAGAGAAACCCTGTCTCGAAAAACCAAAAAAAAAAAAAAAAAAAAAAAAAAAAAAAAAAAAAAAGATTAGCCATCATACTAAGATAGTCATATTTTTAGAAGATATGTTCTTACTTGAGTAGAGTTCGGGTGCTTCCTGAGCTATCTACTTACAGAATATTGTTCAGGGCTAAATATTTCTATGAATGAATGTAAGTTTCCTGACATTGAGGGACTTGATTTCTTCATCACTTTATCCTAAAAATACTGGGGGCTTGAAATACTGCTAGATACAACAGCTGCAGGCATGGCGGTGCTGGGCACACAGCAGTCGGCTGCAGGCATGGCGGTGCTGGGCACACAGCAGTCGACTGCAGGCATGGCGGTGCTGGGCACACAGCAGTCGGCTGCAGGCATGGCGGTGCTGGGCACACAGTAGTCGGCTGCAGGCATGGCGGTGCTGGGCACACAGTAGTTGGCTGCAGGCATGGCGGTGCTAGGCACACAGTAGTCGGCTCCAGGCATGGCAGTGTGGCCTGAGGTCCCAGCAATCAGGAGGCTGATGCAGGAAGATCAGGAGTTTGTTGCCAGCCAGAGACATTGAGTTTTTTTTTTTTTTTAATGTATTCAATAAAATATTTTTTGTTCTTTGGAGTTTTCATTGATTTGTGTTTTGAGCTAGGAACCTTACTAGGCTGTCCAAGCTGGCCTTGCACTCTCGGCCTCAAATGACCCTGAGTAGCAAGCAGAGACAAGCTCACACCACCACATGGCTCGTATGTTGGATGAATGAAATATTAGCCTAATACATTACATGACCTCTGTTTCAGATTTCTCCTCAGAGGAAGCCTTAATTGCAAAGTCCTGGACAACCCTGGTGTTGCCTCCCATGGGTTCACCACAAGAAGCAAAATCAGTCATTGTTTAAGCACCTTTGCGATTTGGGTGTTTCCTGTTGTCAGAAACTTTTTATTTTTAGGATCAGTCTTTGACAAGTAAATGTTTGGTGAGTTCCCAACAAAAGGATAAGATGTCTGCTTACTCAAGAACAAACTGGAAGAGAAATGGGGGTGGCTGAATGCCATCTCTTGTAGTGCTTGTGATGGACGACTGGACCCCAAAGCTTTGTCATTTGTAAGGAGTATCACCAGACACGCCTGCACTCACAACCAACACAAGGGGCAAGCTCTTCAGCTTCTTCGGAAGAAATGCTCCAAAGTTTCCTGAAACTTCAACTAATTAAAAAAGGAAATGCAGCCAGCGAAGCCCTGGTCATTTCTAATTTACAATATTGCTTTGCTTCCAAGGTAAATGTGGACAAGTCACAACTTCTTTTGATGCCTGAGGGATTGAAAAAATTAAATCAGCAGGATTGGCTATTGATGTTTTCTAGCAAATGTTTTGAAATCTCTGCCTTTCATCCATCTTATAGGGAACCAGGATTGCTTTCTGAGCCTTCAAAGATATTAATTCCTTTAATAAATCCTTACTTGGATGTTGAGAACTTCCAAGGGTTAGGTTTCTGTAGCAATCTCTCCATCAGGGGTGAATGTTGCCCGCAGGCAGATTCCCAATTTTTTTTTCCAAGTATCATCACTCTTGGTCTGAAACTGGGGTGAACCAACGTTACAAGAGATTAAGCACACCTTCTGTCCAGCCTTTTCAGAAGACTTCCTGATTATATTCCTTGCAAAGCAAATTTTGAGACAGGCGGTTTGCCTTCCTGGGGAATCAGCACTTAATGAGATAATGCAGACACTAGCAGTCACTGTCCCACCCCTGCTCTTTGACCCCTGCTCTAGCCAATGTCAAGAACATGGAGGGAGTGGGGGCCGGGGCTAGGAGTGAAGGGGAAGAGCTGGGTAAATATCATCAAAACACATTGCATGCATGTATGCTATTCTCAAAGAATTAATTAAAAAAAATCATAATTTTAAAAACAAATGATGGAGAGTGAGAAGTTCCTAAAATGCAGTGGATATGTGTCAAGAAAAGTAAAGTGCAGGAAACTGAAACAAAAATGTTCAGCCATAGTAGTCGGCATGCATGCCTCATGTGGAGGGAAAGTAACAGGGTGGTGGGGATTCTGTAACAGCATCCATTCTTCAGTAGGCTTTATCTAACTTATACAAAGACAGTAGGAATAAAAGGGTACCACCTTGCTCTCGGGGACAGCATGATGTCAGTGTCTTTCATTAAAGGGGACCATTGGGGACATTGGTCTAGCATGTTGTCCTAAGGCATTTGCTGTAAATTCCTGTTTAAGGAGGAAACATGAGTGTGCCTCTGTTGAAGAAGTGGACACCTTTTCCCTTTCTGTCCAAGCCTTTAAAAAGAAAAGAGAAGTGTTGTTTTTTGTAGTTACCACCCAGCTCCCAAAATAAATCACACATGGAGGCTTATTCTTACTTATAAACACTCGGCCTTAGCTTGGCTTGTTTCTAGCCAGCTTTTCTTAACTTTAAATTATTCCATCTATCTTTGCTCTGGGCTTTTCTTTTTCTATTCCTGTATATCTTTGTTTGTTTCTTACTCTGTAGCTTGCTGTGTAGCTGGGTGGCTGGACCCTGGAGTCCTCCTCCTTCTCTGGCTCCTTCTTTTCCAAAATTTCTCCTTCTATATATTCTCTCTGCCTGCCAGCCTCACCTATCCTTTCTTCTGCCTTGCTATTGGCCATTTAGTTCTTTATTAGACCATCAGGTGTTTTAGACAGGCACAGTATCACAGTTGCACAGAGTTAAACAAATGCAATATAAACAAAAGTAACACACCTTAAAATAATATCCCCCAACAGGGAAGGATACATAGACTGGCTTTGTGGGAAAGAAAGATATTTGATGATGAATAACCAAGCTAGCATGGCTCTCCTGAACACTGAACTAAAGAGTGTCTGGGAACCTTTTAATCATAAAAAGTGAGTGGTATGTGGACAGCTAATGGCATGATGACCAGTTCAGAGGACAGGATTAGAAGGATCTTGGGGGTCAGGTAGAAAGTCTGCTACCAATTGGGGTTCTGTTCTCTCTTCCATGATGAATCTTTAGCAATTGTTCTTTATGATTTACTTTAGACTGATATTTCCAAAAGTCAAATGTGCTAAGCAAATTAACCCTACAAAAATTACCAATATTGTCACATTACTAATGGCTCCTGAACTATATATTTAGAGATATATTTCATTATGCCAATTTTTTCTTATTAAGATACAATGATGCAAATTTCAAGTTGAGGCTCCAGCTCATGGCATACTGCTTACTTAGCACATACAAAGCTCTAGGCTTCATTCCCAGCTCTGTAAAGGAAGGAAGAGGAAACACATGTGTAGAGATCAGAGGACAACTTTTAGAATTCAGTTCTCACCTCTCACCTAGTCAAGGCAGGATCTCTCTTGTTTTTGTTGCTATGCTCTGTACTCCAGGCTAGCTGGCCAATGAGTTTCCGGTGTGATTCTCTCCTCTTTCTCTCCCATTTCACTGTAGACGTGCTGAGATTATAAAAGCACACCTACACCTCATCTGACTTCCTTTATACACGGGTTCTGGAGGTTGAACTCAGGTTATCAGTCTTGTGCAGCCAGTACTTTTACCCCTTTCCTTTTAAGCTATCTTCCTGGACTTTTACAACTTTTGTTTTGTGTTTTGGAGACAGGGTCTCACTGTGTAGCCTTGTTTGGTCTGAAGCTCTCTATGCAGACCAGGGTGGTCTTGAACTCAGACTGACCGCCTCTACTCCTCAGTGCTGGTTTTAAAGGCATGCACCATCACATCTGGCGTTTTTCATTATATTTTAATTTACTCTGTGTGTGTGTGTGTATGTGTGTGTGTGTGTGTGTGTGTGTGTACTCATGCATAAGCACATGCACATGTGACTGACAACTTCTGGGAGCTGAATTGGTTCTCCCAGTACACTGGGACATGCAACATGACATTGCACACTTGTAGAGGTCAGAGGACAAGCTGTGGCAGTTAGTCTTTCCTTCCACTGTATGGATCCTAGGAACTGAACACAGGTCATCAGGCTAGGCAGCAAGTATGTTTAGCCACTGAACTATCGAACTAGTCTAGGGCCCCAGATTTTTATAAGTTCTACAATTAAATTTTCATTTCATTATCAAGAATGATTTTTACCATAATAAAATAATTGACTCAATGTTTAAAAAAATAAAAAGCTGCCATCCTTCATAATAGACCACTGGGAAGAATTCTAGTTTCACTCACTATTTGCCTCGAGAGCTTATGATTCTCCCAGTGTGAAGACAATTCTAAGCATCTTTAAAAACAAACAAACAAACAAAAACTCCACAGATGCAGCCAAGGTAGAAAACTAATGACTCACAAGAATCTAAACACAAATTCCTACCACCATCGGAGACAACCTCTGTCGCTAACAGAAGAAATGAATTAGGACCAATAAGTTCTCTGACTACTCCACAAACAGGGAGTCAATACAGAAGAGAGAGCTACGTCATAACCCAAAAGTTCAGCCTGCTAAGAGCCCCGGAGTCTTGTGAACGAAGCAGGAAGGGTGGGCAGCTCCAAGCTCCCCCGT